>NC_057814.1:316075284-316283290 GCF_018294505.1 Triticum aestivum | reverse complement strand
CTTGCACGACACGCAATTAATCTCTGAACATCAATCAATCTCGTCAACATGTGTCGGGGCATGAATCGAATGGGATGTCAAAACTAAGACGCGAAGCGACACGTAGTGGAGGCAAAGTGAAAATTTAAACGAACCGTTTGTTTGTATGCATGTCAAAAAAATTACAAAACATTGGAAATACAAGCATGGTCTAGGCCCACATGCGAATGATACTCGGCGGAATGTTCAAATGAGGCATGCGGGAGGATGGACTCGACCGGAGGGCGACATGATCGATGGAGAAGAGGGTTGGAGAGGAATGAGAAATAAGCAAATGCCTCATGATTATACTTGAACGGCTCAAATAAATAATAAGTTGTCTCGCTTGGCCTACATAGTGAAAGGCCTAATGCGCAACGCGGAGCACTGACGCTCGAATATGGCCAGGAAAATAGGGAAACCGACATGGGGGCACACCTATCGGGATGACGTAGCACAGACTAGTCCAATGGAGGAGCTGGCCCACGACCTCCTCGCCACTGGCAACCATTCATGTTGGTCGTGGGGGCCAACAACGTGGCGCAGCTCCAGCACCGCCTCTGGACACGGCGACCGCGGTGAGCGACACGCTCATCGTCGCTAGACACGGTTGGTTTCAGTGTGCCAAGGGTGGTGTTAGTGTTGTGGCACGACCAACAGTATGTTTGGTTTGTGCCCAAGGTTGCCCCATCAAAGCATTGGGTAGCCAAAATTTTGGTTGAGGTTTTGGCTTCCCATGATTTGGCCGACATTGGCAAGAAAAATGAACTAGAGTTGGCTAGAGTTCATTGGCATGCCAAAAAATGGCAACCATCCAAACAAAGACCAATATTTGGGTCATGACCAAAATTTTGGTAAGGTGCACTTTGGCCACAATCCAAACACACCCCAACACCCGGCTCGTCGAGGATGCACGGGGCGCCGGGATGCGTCCGCAGAGTGGTGTAGCGCGACCAACTGCATCCTCAGGACCTGAGACCATGCAGGGTCGTCTTGCTTTTTCAATGACATGCAGGGATCACATATGAGCAAGGGGCATCTCCAACGTTGCCACGACCGCAGCTCACTACCCTGGCACACCAAAAACCCTCGTCCCTCGCGCCGTCGCGCGATGCGTTCCCAGCCGGCGCCAGCTGCCCGCATTCATGCCATCCGTCTGTATGCCGTCGTTAAGAGGCTCGGTGTCCGAGGAACCAACTCCGGCGACTTAGTGATGCACCGGGACGCTTGGCCTCACCGGAATGCGCTACTTAAAGCGGCAACGCCCAGCTAACCTCCACACCATAGCGCATCGTCCTCCTACCTGGCACCACATCCGCCATGACCGCAAGCGCGAATGCTCTGTGGGAGAGCTTGTCTTCGGGGATGAAGCTCGAGGTCGCCGCCCTCGCTCAAGTCACCTCTCGCGACGCAATAGCAGTGTAGCCGGACGCGGACGCGACCGCACAAGCGGTGGCCACGCTGGCGGCCGACGACGGGATCACCATCAGCCACGCATCCTACTTGCCGCCGTCCAATGTCCGGCACCGCCGAGGTCGGGGACTCCTCCGAGGATGAGTAGGGCATGGGAGGCGGCAGGGCATGGTGTGCCAACTGGCCGGTCCATGTCCCGTGTTCTACTCTTCCTCGCCGGAGACCGCACCTTCACTTCATGGGTCTTGAACCCTGCCTACGTACATAGAGATCGCAGATGGAGGACGTTGGTCGCCGCCGTAGAATAGGTTTAGGGTCGGGTTTCTTTTATTTTTCTGTCCTATAAAAGTTCGAAATGTAATGAAAATTTGTCGTGTTTGCATTAATCTCGGCCGGTGTATATGAACTTCCACAATAATATAATATATTGTAGGAGTACTAGCAAGATGCCCGTGCGTTGCACGGAAGATCAAGATCTTGTGGGAGAAAAGGATGAACGAGGGAAGGCCTTATCTGCAAATGTGGAGAGGAGTGCGGGTAAATTGTCATGGTTTTCTTCCTATCCGTTAGATATAGATCCGACAACCTATATTGCAGGATGACAGGCACACCATCATCACCAACTCTGCTTTTTATTGAACCGAGACAAAGCTAACATGCGAAGTAAAATAAACACATAGGGTCTATACATACACAATTTATCTTAGGCACTCCAATAGTACGTCCACTACACATTCACGCATTTCACATCTTTCTACATCTATGGGAACCTACGAAAGGGTTAACGTAAATTGCCTCTCTCTCTCCTCCCCTAATTTTCATGGTGGTGGGCCCCTCCCTCCCCCCAATCTACAATCAACAGCTCACGCGTTTCACATTACATTAATTACATAACTGGGATTACGTAGGTGTAGCATTACTCGTCCTAAAAAACCCAACTAAGCCAACCTCCCAGCATATCACGCGGGAGAAGACCCGGCCGCGCCGTTTTAGTCGGGATTACTGGATTACTAGTAGTAGTATCGATGGATTGCGCGAAGCAACAAGTTTTTTTAGGGGGCGAAGCACCTAGTTTAAAAGGAAAAAAGGCGGTACACTCACAGCACCCCTGTCGCGGTTGTCGGTGTCAAAACCGGCGGATCTCGGGTAGGGGGTCCCGAACTGTGCGTCTAGGATCGATGGTAACAGGAGACGGGGGACATGATGTTTACCCAGGTTCGGGCCCTCTCTATGGAGGTAATACCCTACTTCCTGCTTGATTGATCTTGATGAATATGAGTGTTACAAGAGTTGATCTACCACGAGACCGTAATGGCTAAACCCTAGAAGTCTAGCCTATGTGAATATGGTAATGAATATCTCCCCCTATCCGGACTATGCTCTCCGGTTTATATAGACACCGGAGAGATCTAGGGTTACATGGGGTCGGTTACATAAGAATGAATCTCCAGTCACCAAGCTTGCCTTCCACGTCAAGTAGAGTCCAATCCGGACACGGGTACAGTCTTCGGTCTTCATGTCTTCACAGCCCATCAGTCCGACCCATGAATAACAGGCCGGACGCCCGAGGACCCCTTAGTCCAGGACTCCCTCAGTAGCCCCTGAACCTGGCTTCAATGACGTCCGACGCAGATTCTCTTCGGCATTGCAAGGCGGATTCCCCTTTTTCTGAACTCCAAGATAGTCTTCGGATACGATGATTGTATCCGGACCTGTTACACACACCATACACAACCGCAGAGAGAATATATATTTTTTACACGAGTTCTATCCGCTGACAGCTTTTTACAACACGACATCACGTCTGCCCGGTCATAATTTCGAACCGTTTTTCGTCTGTCGCTCCACGTTCTGAGACGCAGTTGCCATTGGCACGTCTTGTCGAAGAAGAGATCGTGTCCCCTCATTGCAGGATTCTGATCAATGCAGGCATGGATAACCCAACCGTGCCGTTTATACGGCCCTTGGGGGTAGGCGAATCTTAAGGCGAATGAGCAGGCGTTTAATACTTCATGCCTTTATAAGGGGATAAGGACTCCCTCTTCCTTTCTCACGCCTTCTCTCTGTCTCCGTATTTCCAATCTCGAGCTCCAGCGCCCAAGTACTCATCTCCTTTCCACTCAAGCAACCATGTCCAGATCCGGAGGCCAGGGCAAGTGGATGGTCTCCTCTGTCAGGGAGGAGGACATTACTAAGCTTCGGGCGGCCGGGTATTTTGGCGAAGGAGATCGACCACCGACTGCCGGCCGAGGGACAAGTTCTCCCCACGCCGAAGCCCACTGAGAGGGTAGTATTCATCCCCCATTTCTTCCGCGGGCTAGGGTTTCCACTCCACCCTTTCGTCCGCGGGCTGATGTATTATTACGGGATATATTTCCATGATCTGTCCCCGAATTCCTTCCTCAACATCTCGACGTTTATCGTCGTGTGCGAGGCCTTTCTCCGCATCCAACACCACTTTGGGATGTGGCTCATAGTCTTCAACGTGAAGCCGAAGGTGGTGGATGGCCAGCACGCGGAGTGCGGGGGAGCCATGGTGAGCAAGCTATCCAACGTCTCCTGGCCCGAAGGCACCTTTCTGGAGATAGTAATGGAGTGGCAGAGGCAGTGGTTCTATATCACAGAACCCTGTGGCACCACTTGGGCCGCAGCTGCCGAATCCCGCTCCGGAGCTCCCATGCGACTCACCTCCTGTGACGAGAAGAGTCTAGACTGGTGTTCACCTGACGAGTTGATAGCGCTGCAGACGCGTGTCCAAAGCATGGTGACGAAGAATGTCAAGCTTGTTGACGTAATCCAGGTGATGCTGGTTCGCCGGATTCTTCCATGCCAGCGCCGAAGCCGCCCTCTGTGGGAGTTCAATTCAAAGAAGCACCAGACCTTGATACGGCTCTTCGAGACTACTCACGAAGGCACCTGGAACTTGCTCTTTAAGGGCAATGAGAAGCCACCGGCCACGGACTCAGACCGTGGTCACGATTGTAAACACCCGCCAGCGAGGTATGTTATTTCTGACGCATCCCCAACTTAATTGCCTCGAGGACGATGTCTGAGCTTTTATTATTGCTCTTTCAGGACTGGATGGAGGGGGCGAAGCGGATCCAGTGTCTGGCTCCGCTGCCAGAAGAACTGGTCATCCCGCGCCTTGCGAAGATGCTGGTGCCGGCGCCGTATAAGGCGCCGGAGAAGAAGGCCAAGAAGAAAGTCAAGGAGGCCAAGAGTGGCCCCCGTCGCAAGGGAACTTCGGACGTGACGTCCGAAGACAACGAAGCCCATTCCTCTGTCCCTGAGGACAATGACGAGGAAGAGGAGGAGGAGGAAAACAACCCTCCCCCCGAGGAGAAGAAGAAAAAGAGGGCGGCTTCAGCACATTTGGAGGCGGACACGCCCAAGAAGGGGAAGGGCGTCCCAGCGGTCAACACCGCGTGGGACGTTGATAGCAGCCCGGAACGACGCCCCCGCACAAAGCCTCAGGCCGCATCATAAGTGACATGGCTTGCTCATGCGCACATCCAGCCCTTTCTCTTTATTATCTTGACATGGTTAACTGTACTATCGCAGTCCGGCCCGCGACCTTATCCAACGATCCTCATCTGGAGGTTCGTTGGCTTCGTTGGAGATGGCGAGCATGTCGCCACCGCTTGCTTATTCCCCCGGGGCCAGGGATGACACCGAAGTGTTGTCCTGGAGGGCCGCTCCGAACCGGGGAGGAGCCCAGGACGCTGTCCGGGAGGCGCCACGAGGCGAAGCCTCCACTGCCGGACACATGGGGGAGACGATCCCCATGGAGACTGGCGAAGAGGGCCGCATTCAGTTTGGACCTCAGCCGAATACGATTCGGAGACCCATATGGCTCCGGAGTCGGGCGAGCAGCCCCCTTTGAAGGAGGAGGGTGCGCCGCTTCCGCCGGAGGTCCCTGTCCATCCAGGGACGCCGGATAACCTGATGGAGGCGCTACGAGGCACCTCCATTTTGGACGAGCACCGTGTCCTTATGGGCGCGGTGATCGAGAAGGTTCATTCCGCCAAGAGTGGACTGAACGAAGCCTGCAGCAACCTGTTGACAGGTTTCAAGGTAAGTGACATAGAAAGAGAAAAACCCCATGTAGTCAGTAGACCCTGAGACACTGTCCGGTGTTCGGCAAGAAGAACCGGACAGAGGATGAATCTTCTATTGTAGGAGACTAACGTAATACGTATGCATAAGCAGGCGTCGCTGTTGGCCGCAACCTCGCATGCTACCGAGATCTCTAAACTGAAGCAGAGGCTGGAGCAGACTGAGAATGAGCTCCATGAGGTTAAAATTTGGCTTCAGGAGAAGCAAGGTGAGTAACGACTTGCTGTGTGTTCGGAAAGCATAGGCGCTGTATATTGACTGTAGTGTCGTAATTGTAGGAGCCGCGACCGAGGTCAAGGCCCTGAGGAAGGCCTTGGGCTAGGCCGAGGAGTAGGCTGTCCAGCAGTAGGCCGCCCATAAGAAGCTCAAGGCCCAGGTCAAAGAAGTCCAGCAGGACCTCCAAGATGCGGTGAAAAAATGTGAGACCTTGGAGAATGATGCGTCGGCTCAAGAGGACGAACTCACCAAGGCTCGTCAGAGCACGGAGACCGCACAGAATGAGGCCCAGGCTGCCCTCTAGGAGATCCAGGAGGCCAAGAAGATCACGGCGGGTAAGGCATTTAAGATGCAAAGCAAGTATGCAGAGAAGCGGTACCTTTTACTAACCCGGGTTTGGAGTTCCCCAGGGGCTTTTGCGGATTTACCCCGCAGTGCATCGGACGTCGTGGAGTTCTATGGAGCCAAAGGAGGGGCTTCGACGGAATAGCTATTCTGGTCGCAATATGCGGCGCCGGAACTTCCCGTGTCCTTCACCGATCAGCTGAAACAGCTGATGGAGCTGCATAGGGTGGCTGAACTAGCCATGAAGGATTCGATAATCCGGCTATGGCCAACCGAAGCTATGCTTGGCAGCTACTTTGTACTCGCGAGGTGGATGGTGAATGCCTGTCCTCGGCCGGACGTCGTCAAGCGCTCTGCCTATATTGAAGGTGCCCGCATGGCCTTCGCCCGCTACAAGATGTGGTGGGCGAAGATGAACGCCGTTGAAGTGGCCAGAGGGCCGCCGGAGGGCAAGGAGCACCGCACACCCGAGCGGTATTTTGTGGATGTCATAGAAGGGTCTCGACTTGTAGCGGCTGAGTGCGGGCAGGACATTATTTTCGAATGAAAATATTTGTGTAGCCTTGGCCTTGTATTATGAAAACAAAGCCTGTTTTTTAATGTAATTTGGTTATGCTTTAATTTTTTCCTCCTGTGTGGCCGTGTTGTTTGTAATCTGAGGGTTGGCCAGTCATCGGCTTCTGCCCTCGCGTAGGTAGTACGGAGGTGTTCGGGATGGGATCTAAACAAGCTTGATCCAATTATATGGTCCTTTGAAGGAGTTATTTAGCGCAACGAACAAGGCAATCAGACTATACAGCTTAAACGCCCTCACTTAGCCATAGGAGTTTTATAATTAAGCAAGTGCGCAGCCCCTGGTCCAAGCCAGGGTGCTGTCAGCATCTGATCGGGAAGTGCCGATCCATCGCATGACGCGGAAAAAATCTCCAACAATTTTGTAACCCTCGAACAGCTGATCGGCTCTCGCTGTATCATGACAGTTAGTTTTCGGCTTTCTCTACTGAGGTGCTCATCCGGTCAAGGCCAGGGCACAATCGCAGTAGTTCTCCCTTTACTACCCTAGCCGATAGAACGGAACGTAGGGTAGCAAGCATAGGAGCCCGGCAACCCAACTATTGACCAAAGACATGATTCGGAGCCAATGCATATAAGGCTAAATTCGGGGTGCCGAACTTATCTATGAGAAGTGTTTGGACTTTGCTACCGTATTGTGGGGCTATGAGTAGCCCCTGGCGAATATGAAACGTACAAAAGAGTACCGATGCAGCCGATAAGCAGATCGAAATAAAATGAAGTAAGAAGCAAAAACCAGAGAAACTGGGCCACAAACCATTTTTATTATAACTAGATGGATACGTCAAGGCGTATCTTGTACAGATGGTGCGATAAGTATCTGGGCTATTTAACATGCCGGGGTCAACAGGGCGCATCGTGCGGGTCCTGAGAAATAAGTATAAGTACCGTCAAGAACAACGTATAGAGGTTACCCTACACACCTGTGCTGCTTGCCTCCGTTGCATGCCAATCCTTCGAAAGGACTGTTGATCAAGCCCACGGAAAAGGGAACCTGAAACAAGAAGAAAAATTGGAAGTATGTGTGTCCGGGATCGGTCTAGCCGAACTGTAGATCCTGGGTTAGCTTGGGCCTCCGTCGATGTCCATGGGATTTTGAGTGCGTAATTATGTATGCGTGGTGCGAATGCCACTACTTCATCGGGACTGGGACGGAGGCCGAGTTGCTAATCGAGCTCTTGACGAGCCGCGCTGTCCTGCTGTAGTGTAGTCCGAAACCTCTTAATGACGTCCAAGGGCTCGATAGCCGTACCATGGTGCTGCTTGAGAAGGCCGCTCTGTACCTCTGCTGCTTGGGCGGCGGTGTGCTCCTCTGTTCGGAGGGAGCGTTCCGTATTGCCATTGACTGTTATGACACCGCGTGGACCGGGCATCTTGAGCTTGAGATAAGCATAGTGTGGCACTGCGTTGAATATAGCAAACGCGGTTCGTCCGAGCAGTGCGTGATAGCCGCTGCGGAAGGGGACGATATCGAAGATTAACTCTTCGCTGCGGAAGTTGTCCGGAGAACCGAAGACCACCTCCAGCGTGATTGAGCCCGTACAGCGGGCCTCTACGCCTGGTATGACTCCTTTAAAGGTAGTCTTTGTTGGTTTGATTCGTGAGGGGTTAATGCCCATCTTCCGCACCGTGTCCTGATAAAGCAGGTTGAGGCTGCTACCACCTTCCATCAGGACTCGTGTTAGGTGAAACCCGTCAATGATTGGGTCGAGGACTAGTGCGGATGAACCGCCATGGCAGATACTAGTTGGGTGGTCTCGAAGGTCGAAGGTGATCGGGAATAATGACCACGGATTGAATTTGGGGGCGACTGGCTCTACCGCGTAGACGTCTCTAAGTGCTTGCTTGCGCTCCTTTTTGGGGATGTGCATGGCGTATATCATGTTCACAGTTTTGACTTGAGCGGGAAATTTCTTTTGTCCCCCGGTGTTCGGCTGCCGGGGCTCTTCGTCCTCGTCCTCACTTTGTGATCCCTTTTCTTTGTTTTCGGCATTTAACTTGCCAGTCTGTTTGAAGACCCAACAATCTCTGTTGGTGTGATTGGCTTGCTTATCCGGGGTGCCGTGTATCTGGCATGGACGGTCGAGTATGCGGTCCAGGCTGGAGGTCCTTCGTTGTTTCTTTTGTAGGTCTTCTTCCGTTGGCCGGACTTGGAGCCACTGAATCCGGGGTTGACTGTGGTGTCATCGGTGTTGTCGCAATTGCTTTGGTGTTTGTGTCTGTTGCGCCGGAGCTTGCCGGTGCTGTTTTTGGCCTCAGTGGGGCCTGCCTCGCTAGCTGTGTTTTTGCTACGAGCTAGCCAACTGTCCTCTCCCGCGCAAAAGCGGGTCATGAGTGCCGTGAGGGCGGCCATAGACTTCAGCTTTTCTTGGCCGAGGTGGCGTGCTAGCCATTCGTCATGGATGCTGTGTTTGAAGGCTGCTAGGGCCTCGGCATCCGGACAGTCAACGATCTGGTTCTTTTTGGTTAGGAACCTAGTCCAGAATTTTCTAGCTGATTCTCCAGGTTGTTGAACTATGTGGCTTAGGTCATCGGCACCTGGTGGCCGGACATAAGTTCCTTGGAAGTTATCAAGGAAAGCCTCTTCCAAGTCCTCCCAGCTGCCGATGGAATTCTCAGGCAGGCTATTTAAACCAGTGTCGAGCTGGTCCTTTGAGCTATAATGGGAGGTATTTGATGGCGTGGAGGTCATCTCCTCGAGCCATATGGATATGGAGAATAAAATCCTCGATCCATACTGCAGGATCGGTTGTGCTGTTGTATGATTCAATGGTGACGGGCTTGAACCCCTCGGGTAATTAGTGATCTAGCACCTCGTCTGTGAAGCATAGAGGGTGTGCGGCGCCTCTATAGAGGTCCGCATCGCGGCGTAGCTCTGATGGAGTCCGTCTGCAGCATTCGGCCCGGGCGTGGTTAGGTTTGTCACGTCCGAATAGGTAGCCGTCGTCGTGCCTCGAGGCACGTCCTCGCGATCCGTAGATCGATCTTGTATGTCCTGCTCTACTGTCGAGGGTCTGCTGGAGGTCGTACGTGTGACCCCGAACTCTTCCGTCTCTATTTTTACGGGGCGGTGGGGCAGGCTGCTGTTTGGCCTGAGTTGCCATTTTATCCCGACCGCTGGGTGGCCGGTCGGCCGCCCTATCTCGACCACGTGGTAGTCATTCCGCATTACGCGAGGGAGATGTGTGCTCCGGTGCCTCCTCATCGAATTGAGGTAGCAGTCTGTGTTTCCGGTAGCTCTTGGCTGGGCGCTTGAGGCCGTATTCTTCTGCTGTCAGGACGTCAGTCCATCTGTCCACGAGCAGATCTTGTTCAGCTTGAAGCTGCTGCTGTTTCTTTTTCAGGCTCCTTGTAGTGGCTATGTGCTGAAGCTTAAAGAGCTCCTGCTCCAGAGGATCCTCAGGCACGATGAAGTCTTTGTTGCCGAGGCTTGTCTCCTCCTCGGAGGGTGGACTGTAACTATCGTCCTCCGAGTCATCTTCTATGGCCTGTTCATCAGGGTTGTTTTGCCTGTTGTCATGTTCCTCCTGTTCGGATGTAGCTCCGACAGGGTCTTCGTTGTTTTCGGCGTCGCCCGGAGTACTATTTTCTCTGATGCCAGTGTTGCTATCTTTCGAGCGACAAGGCTTAGAGCGGCGTTTGGGGCATCGGCGCTTGGACTGCGTCTCAGAGGGTTTATTCGCGTCTGACTCTTCTTTGTCGTCGTCAGATCCTTTAGGTGTATCAACCATGTACACGTTGTACAAAGAGGTGGCCGTCCAACGTCCAGTAAATGGTGGGTCTTGGCCTTGCTCCTTGTCGGCATCGTCGTCCATATTGTCGATGTCTTCGGAGTCATAGTCAAGTACGTCGGTTATGTCATCGACAGTGGCTATGAAGTGGGTGGCAGGTGGGAAGCAAAGTTCCTCGTCATCCGCCTCTAGCTCGAACCGAACATAGTTCGGCTGTGAGTCTTCCTCCAAGGACAAGTTCTTTAAAGAGTTTAGCACATCACCAAAAGGTGAGTGGTGGAAGATGTCTGCGACGCTGAATTCGAAAATCGATAACCGATCCAGCTCGATATCCGCAGGCGTACCTGGTCCGGAACGTATAGCCGAAGACGAGTCCGGAGTTCCATTGATGCAAACATCACAGGATGTAGAGTCCGTGTGCGACTCCAACACCGCGGACTTTGTGGCCTCGGAGGGCACGATTTGCTTCGGTTTTGAGGCCGTTGCAGCGGTAGGAACCATCTCCTGGATGTGATCCGATGACAACATTAAGTCATGTTCATCGGAGCGAGGGGGAGCGATTGCCACTGTATCAAATCCATTGAAGATCAAGTCTCCACGGACATCCGTGATGTAGTTCAAGCTTCCAAATCTGATCTGATGGCCAGGGGCGTAGCTATCGACCTACTCTAGATGGCCAAGTGAGTTGGCCCACAGTACGAAGTCGCCGAACACGAAAATCTGTCCAGGGAGGAAGGTTCCTCCTTGGATGGCGTCATTATCGACGACTGAAGGGGCCATCGAATCTTTCATCGACGGCACAGTGGAACTCTCAATGCTAGAACCAATGTCGGTGTCAAAACCGGCGGATCTCGGGTAGGGGGTCCTGAATTGTGCGTCTAGGATCGATGGTAATAGGAGACGGGGGACACGATGTTTACCCAGGTTCGGGCCCTCTCTATGGAGGTAATACCCTACTTCCTGCTTGATTGATCTTGATGAATATGAGTGTTACAAGAGTTGATCTACCACGACCTCGTAATGGCTAAAGCCTAGAAGTCTAGCCTATGTGAATATGGTAATGAATATCTCCCCCTATACGGACTATGCTCTCCGGTTTATATAGACACCGGAGAGATCTAGGGTTACATGGGGTCGGTTACATAAGAAGGAATCTTTGGTCGCCAAGCTTGCCTTCCACGTCAAGTAGAGTCCAATCCGGACATGGGTACAGTATTCGGTCTTTATGTCTTCATAGCCCATCAGTCCGGCCCATGGATAACAGGCCGGACGCTCGAGGACCCCTTAGTCCAGGACTCCCTCAGCGGTCGCATTGTACCCCACACACGTTCGGTCCTGCACATGGCACACGTAAACGGAACGCGCTTCTGCTTGCCTCTTCACTGACACGTGCGACTACACTTGGAGAAACCGACCATGCGCCAAACTCCCCCCGCCCACCGCGTGAAAATCCTCCCCCACCCAAAAATTCCCCCCTAATCCTAGATTCAACCGCGCTTCGGCCAACTAGCCAATAATATTCCCCAAACACCCTCCCTTCCATCCCCCTCCACTCCATTCGCTCCGCCAAAGCCGCCCTCCCCGCCGCGCCGGTACGTCGACGCCGCGGTTCGTCGAGGGCACGCACGGCAATCCTCTCGCTCCCACAGTATGCTCTCATAGACTGTCGTCCTCTAGCCGCGCCGCCACAGCTGGCGACGTTCTTGTGGAGGCGCACGGCGGTCAGCGCCGCCACCGCTGGCGACGTTCATGTGGAGATGCATGGCGGTCAGCTTCTCCCATGGTACGCGCATTCTAGACTGAGGCCCCGTGCATGTCGGTGTAGCGCTGAATGTTAGCTGATAGACGTTGTTAATCTCACTGTTTCCTGAAGTAGTTTACAGTCAATATGCTCTGCTTAAGAAGCTTCCTTGCCCTGTTCTGCACTCAATCTGCTTAGCTGAGATGGCATGCCAAGGCCGATTAGTTGCTAAAATATCCTGCCATATGTTTATTGTGACGTAGATGGCCATGGTCTAGTAGCCAATCTGTTAGGTGAAATAGCTCTACACGTTTTATACTCAATCTTTGTTGCTGCGATGGCCTTCGATAGTTCGATGGTTGTGTGCTCGGCCTCATTGACTGCTGAAACAACCTCCCATAATTTAGCACTCAAATCTGTTTGCTGAATTAGCTTTACATATATTTCGTTACTTAGATCTGCTCGTCCAAATATCCTGCCATAGCTTTAGACATCGATCTAGGTATTTTTTCTGGACTTCATAAAAAAGCATATATGTTTTTCCTATAATATCTAGTAGAAGAACTAATTTGTATGTCTAACAGATGGACAGGACTTGGATAACTTATGCTCAAAGATTCTCCGCTGCATATGTCGAGGGGGTTGAAAACTTCATGAACTTTATCAGAGCTGAGTACGGTGGTCCGAAATCAGATGTGCTCTGCCCGTGTAGCAGTTGTATGAAGTGGACCGTACGTGGAGAGGCTGACAGCTGGGTCCACAGCCGCACGCAAGGAAATGCCTCCTTATTACGCGCAAAATAATGATTCCTCCACCTGACATCTGGGACCTGTCAGTGTCAAAACCGGCGGATCTCAGGTAGGGTGTCCCGAACTATGCATCTAGGATCGATGGAATAGGATACGGGGGACACGATGTTTTACCCAGGTTCGGGCCCTCTCTATGGAGGTAATACCCTACTTACTGCTTGATTGATCTTCATGAATATGAGTGTTACAAGAGTTGATCTACCACGAGATCATAATGGCTAAACCCTAGAAGTCTAGCCTATATGACTATGGTAATGTGTATCCTTTCCGGACTACCCCCTCCGGTTTATATAGACACCAGGGGGATCTAGGGTTTACATAGAGTCGGTTACATAAGAAGGAATCTACATAGTTGGTCGCCAAGCTTGCCTTCCACGCCAAGTAGAGTCCAATCCGGACAAGGGTACAGTCTTCGGTCTTCATGTCTTCACAGCCCATCAGTCCGGCCCAATGGATAATAGGCCGGACGCCCGAGGACCCCTGGGTCTAGGACTCCCTCCGTAGCCCCTGAACCTGGCTTTCAATGACGAGGAGCCCGGCGCTTAGATTGTCTTCGGTATTGCAAGGCGGGTTCCCCTTTCCGAACTCCCAGCTGATCTTGAGATGTGATGATTGTATCCGGACTTGTATACACAATTGCAGAGGATATAATATTTCACAAGCTCAGTCCCCCGACAACTTTTTAGTGATATGGCGTCACGCCTGTTTTGGCCTTTATTTGTGAACCGCTTTAGCTGGCCCATTGTCCCACGTCTCAAGACGTGGTTTTATTGGCATGTGTTATCCAAGCGGAGATCGTGCCTCCGTTTTTTAAGGGATTCCTGTCGACCCGGACGTGGGTAACCCAACCGTCGCTTGGGTACAACTCCTTGGAAACAAGCAATTTTTCGAGGCCTGAAAGGAGACGTTTGATATTCGCAGCCTTTATAAACAAGGGTACAGACCCGTCTTTTTCTTCCACGCTTGCTTCTCCCTCAGACCCCACTATCCCGAGTTTCACCACCCGAGTTTCGGTCGCCACAAGCCCCAATTATGTCCGGATCCAGCTGTCAAGGCCCGTGGGTAGCTTCTTCTGTCACGGAGGGAGATATTGCAAAGCTTCGGGCGGCGAGGTATTTAACCGCGGAAATCCATCATTGGCTTCCCGCCGAGGGGCGGGTTATTCCCACCCCCAGATCCGGCGAGAGGGTCGTGTTCGTGTCCCACTTCCTTCGCGGGTTAGGGTTTGCACTTAACCCCTTCGTCCGGGGGCTCATGTTCTATTACGGGCTAGATTTTCACGATCTGGCCCCGGACTCTATTCTTCTTATCTTGGCGTTTATCGTTACGTGCGAAGCCTTCCTCCGGACTCCCCGACACTTCGGCTTGTGGCTCAAGACCTTCGATGTGAAGCCACAAGTGATAGAGGGGGAGCAGGCCGAGTGCGGTGGTGCTTCAATAAGCAAGCTTGCTAGTGCCGTTTGGCCGAAAGGATCCTTCGCCAAATCTTTCGATCTGTGGCAGCAGGGGTGGTTCTATATCACCGAGCCCCGTGGCTCCAAGTGGGCAACTACGCCTGATTCCGATCCAGCCCTCCAATTCAGCTTGCATCGTGGGTTAACAAGGGGCTGGATTGGGGATCAGCGAATGATGTGCGAACTCTGCAAAGTCGCATCCGAACCCTTTTTGAGAAGGACATCGACATAGCCAACGGTGTTCCAGTAATGCTAGTTCGTCGGACCCTGCTGATACGTCTCCAACGTATCTATAATTTTTGATTGTTCCATGCTATTATATTATATGTTTTGGATGTTTATGGGCTTTATTAAACACTTTTATATTATTTTTGGGACTAACCTATTGACCCAGAGCCCAGTGCCAGTTCCTGTTTTTTCCCTTGTTTTAGTGTTTCGAAGAAAAGGAATATCAAACAGAGTCGAAATGGAATGAAACCTTCTGGAGAAGTTATTTTTGGAAACAAAGCAACCGGGAGACTTGGAGTTCACGTCAGGAAAGCAACAAGGGAGGCACAAGGCAGGGGGCACGCCCACCGCCCTGGGCGCGCCCTCCACCCTCGTGGGCCCCTCGTGGCTCCCCTGACGTATTTCTTCCGCCTATATATATCCATATACCCTAAAACCTTCGGAGAACAGAATATATCGGGAGTTCCGCTGCCGCAAGCCTCTGTAGCCACCAAAAACCAATCGGGACCCTGTTCCGTCACCCTGCCGGAGGGGGGTCCCTCACCGGTGGCCATCTTCATCATCCCGGCGCTCTCCATGACGAGGAGGGAGTAGTTCACCCTCGGGGCTTAGGGTATGTACCAGTAGCTATGTGTTTGGTCTCTCTCTCTCTCTTGTTCTTGAGGTGGCACGATCTTGATGTATCGCGAGCTTTGCTATTATAGTTGGATATTATGATGTTTCTCCCCCTCTACTCTCTTGTAATAGATTGAGTTTTCCCTTTGAAGTTATCTTATTGGATTGAGTCTTTAAGGATTTGAGAACACTTGATGTATGTCTTGCGTGGGATACCCGTGGTGACAATGGGGTATTCTATTGATTCAATTGATGTATGTTTTGGTGATCAACTTGCGGGTTCCGCCCATGAACCTATGCATAGGGGTTGGCACACGTTTTCGTCTTGACTTTCCGATAGAAACTTTGGGGCACTCTTTGAAGTTCTTTGTGTTGCTTGAATAGATGAATTCGAGATTGTGCGATGCATATCGTATAATCATACCCACGGATACTTGAGGTGACATTGGAGTATCTAGGTGACATTAAGGTTTTGGTTGATTTGTTTCGTAAGGTGTTATTCTAGTACGAACTCTATGATAGATCGAACGGAAAGAATAGCTTCATGTTATATTACTACGGACTCTTGAATAGATTGATTAGAAAGAATAACTTTGAGGTGGTTTTGTACCCTACCATAATCTCTTCGTTTGTTCTCCGCTATTACTGACTTTGGAGTGACTATTTGTTGCATGTTGAGGGATATTTAAGTGATCCAATTATGTTATTATTGATGAGAGAACTTGCACTAGTGAAAGTATGAACCCTAGGCCTTGTTTCAACACATTGCAATACCGTTTACGCTCACTTTTATCATTAGTTACCTTGCTGTGTTTATATTTTCAGATTACAAAAACCTATATCTATCATCCATATTGCACTTGTATCACCATCTCTTCACCGAACTAGTGCACCTATACAATTTACCATTGTATTGGGTGTGTTGGGGACACAAGAGACTCTTTGTTATTTGGTTGCAGGTTTGCTTGAGAGAGACCATCTTCATCCTACGCCTCCCACGGATTGATAAACCTTAGGTCATCCACTTGAGGGAAATTTGCTACTGTCCTACAAACCTCTGCACTTGGAGGCCCAACAACGTCTACAAGAAGAAGGTTGTGAAGTAGACGTCAAGCTCTTTTCTGGCACCGTTGCCGGGGAGGTGAGTGCTTGAAGGTATATCTTTAGATCTTGCAATCGAATCTTTTAGTTTCTTGTTTTATCACTAGTTTAGTTTATAAAAGAAAACTACAAAAAAATGGAATTGAGTTTGCCTCATACGCTTCATCTTTTTAATATCTTTCGTGTGTATAATGGGAAGGAAAATTGTGCCAAAGTGTTAGAAGAAGAATGCTTTAAAATGTTTGGACTAAATCTTTTAATGATGAGCATGATTGCAATGTTGTTAGTATGAACTCCTTGAATATCCATGGTACTAATGATGATTGCACTAGTTATGATGAAAATGTCTCCTATAAACATGTCAATTTTTGTGAAGTGCATTGGGTTTGCAAGTACACACCAAATAGGGAAGATAGATATTGCAAGAGGCATAAGCAATTAGAAACTAAATTGTTGCAAGAAAGGCTAGATGTTTGTGCTGAAAATTTAAATTTTCTTAACCGTACTTGTGAACTTTGCAATGAACAGGGTCATTTAACTATCCGATGCAAATTGTTTCATGATCTAATCGTGTCCAAAAATTGTGATGACTTGATTTCCCTTGCACATTATAATGAACTTAGTTTGCTTATGGGCTATTAAGAAATGAAACGTATAACTAACTATCTCCCAGAATTTGCCTTGAATGTATTGCCTTGCACATTATAATGACTTGATTTCCCTTGCACATTATAAACTTCTTAATTTTGATCTGGAGGAAATTTATATGTATTGTGCAGTGAATTGCATTGAAAATCCTTATATTGCCAATTACATAAAGAAAAGAAAGCAAATAGAAGATGAGGAGAACACTAATGAAAGGGAACAGACTTCCCAATATCCTCCTATTATTTCTTATGATGAATCAGGTAACGAGGAGGAGCTTTCTATTCAACCAATCTCATCAATAAGGAGCTCAAAAAGGAGGGATAAACCCGCACATGATGTGAATAAGAAAAAGAAAAACCGTAGAAGCAAAGGTAAAAAGGTATCCCTCCCAAATAATGTTGCTCCTATTATTGTTGTGCGTCATGAAAATGAATCAAAAATAATTGTGGAAGATGATGCACATGATGATGATCTAGTTATCCCTATTGCTTGTTGTGATGATTATGCTTGGGAAGATAATCATACTTCTTATGATCTTGAAAATGTTTTTGGCACTTGCTTGGAATATGACAATTGCTATACTATTGGTGATATCCATACTATTAATGATGAGAGTGATTATGCTTATGATGTGAAAAGCCCCAAGCTTGGGGATGCTATCTTTGAAGAATATGATGTTTTTGAGAATATATTAGCTGCAATTAATGTTTGTCCCAAGCTTGGGGATGCTATATCTATTGAAGATGATATTTTTAGCCTCTCAAGTTTCGATATGCAAATTTATAATGATGATAGCATGTCTCCTACTTATGATGATTATATTGATGAAAGTGATTTTGGAAGAGTGTCAACTTTAGGAAGTAATGATCCCACTATTTTGGAGGATGTTGAATCTTATAATATTTATGGAAGTGGATTTGGAGAGGTCATGACTTTGTTTAGTGATGTATCCACTATTTCGGAAGAGGTTTCAATTGATTATGATGAGAACAAAGTTGCTACTTATGATGATTATTGTGATGAAACTTATGCTATAAAAAGTAGTGATGATTATATTTATAAAACTTGTCATGATTATGATTACCCTTTTTCTGAACATTACTCTTTTAATGTGGAAACAATTTATAGTATTCAAGTCTCTTATGAGACTCCCACTATTCCGAATGAGAAGAATTTTGCTTGTGTAGAGAGTAGTAAATTTTCTATGCTTGTAGATCATGAAAAGAATGCTTTAGGTGCTGGTTATATTGTTTAATTCATTCATGATGCTACTGAAAAATATTATGAGGGAGGAATATATGCTTGTAGGAATTGCAATAATATCAAGTTTCCTCTCTATGTGCTTAAAATCTTTAAGTTATGCTTGTTTTACCTTCCTATGCAAGTTGATTCTTGTTCCCATAAGTTGTTTTCTCACAAAATCCCTATGCATAGGAAGTGGGTTAGTTTTAATATGCTAGTCATATTCTTCATGATGCTCTCTTTATGTTTCAATTCTTATCTTTTATGCGAGCATCATTGAAATCATCATGCCTAGCTAGGGGCGTTAAACGTTAGCGCTTGTTGGGAGGCAACCCAATATTATTTTAGTTTCTTGCTTTTTGGTTCTGTTTAGTAATAAATAATTCATCTAGCTTCTGTTTAGATGTGGTTTTATGTTTTAATTAGTGTTTGTGCCAAGTAGAACCTTTGGGAAGACTTGGGTGAAGTCTTTATGATCATGCTGTAAAAAACAGAAACTTTAGCGCTCACAAGATTAGCTAAAACTTTTTACTGGAGAGTGCTATTTAGTTTATTAGTTTTTCAGATGAACTAGACAAATTCCTCAGGTCGACCAATTTATATTAGAATTTTTGGAGTTCCAGAAGTTTGCGTTAGTTACAGATTACTACAGACTGTTCTGTTTTTTGACAGATTCTGTTTTTCGTGTGTTGTTCGCTTATTTTGATGACTCTATGGCTAGTAAAATAGTTTATAAACCATAGAGAAGTTGGAATACAGTAGGTTTAACACCAATATAAATAAAGAATGAGTTAATTACAGTACCATGAAGTGGTGTTTTGTTTTCTTTCGCTAACGGAGCTCACGAGATTTTCTGTTAAGTTTTGTGTTGTGAAGTTTTCAAGTTTTGGGTAATGATTGGATGTACTATGGAATAAGGAGTGGCAAGAGCCTAAGCCTGGGGATGCCGAAGGCACCCCAAGTTAATATTCAAGGATAACCAAGAGCCTAAGCTTGGGGATGCCCCGGATGGCATCCCCTCTTTCGTCTTCGTTCATCGGTAACTTTACTTGGAGCTATATTTTTATTCACCACATGATATGTGTTTTGGTTGGAGCGTCATTTTATTTTCTTTAGCTTTGCTTGCTGTTTGAATAAAATATCAAGATCTGACATTCTTAAATGTTAGAGAGTCTTCACATAGTTGCATAATTATTCAACTACTCATTGATCTTCACTTATATCTTTCGGAGTAGTTTGTCATTTGCTCTAGTGCTTCACTTATATCCTTTTAGAGCACGGCGGTGGTTTTATTTTGAAGAGATAGATGAACTCTCATGCTTCAGTTATATTATTTTGAGTGTCTTTAGAACAGCATGGTAGTTTGCTTTGGTTATGAAACTAGTCGTAATATGATGGGCATCCAAGATGGGTATAATAAAAACTTTCATATAAGAGCATTGAATACTAAGAGAAGTTTGATACTTGATGATTGTTTTGAGATATGGAGATAGTGATATTAAAGTTGTGCTAGTTGAGTAATTGTGAATTTGAGAAATACTTGTGTTGAAGTTTGCAAGTTCCGTAGCACGCACGTATGGTAAACGTTATGTAACAAATTTGAAACATGAGGTGTTCTTTGATTGTCCTCCTTATGAGTGGCGGTCGGGGACGAGCGATGGTCTTTTCCTACCAATCTATCCCCCTAGGAGCATGCATGTAGTGCTTGGTTTTTGATGACTCATAGATTTTTGCAATAAGTATGTGAGTTCTTTATGACTAATGTTGAGTCCATGGATTATACGCACTCTCACCTTTCCATCATTGCTAGCCTCTTCGGTACCGTGCATTGCCCTTTCTCACATTGAGAGTTGGTGCAAACTTCGCCGGTGCATCCAAACCCCGTGATATCATACGCTCTTTCACACATAAACCTCCTTATATCTTCCTCAAAACATCCACCATACCTACCTATTATGGCATTTCCATAGCCATTCCGAGATATATTGCCATGCAACTTTCCACCATCCCGTTTATCATAACACATTCATCATGTTCATATTGCTTTGCATGATCATGTAGTTGACATAGTATTTGTTGCAAAGCCACCGTTCATAATTCTTTCATACATGTCACTCTTGGTTCATTGCATATCCCGGTACACCGCCAGAGGCATTCATATAGAGTCATACTTTGTTCTAGTATCGAGTTGTAATCATTGAGTTGTAAATAAATACAAGTGCGAAGATCATCATTTTCTAGAGCATTGTCCCAAGTGAGGAATAAAAAAAAGATAAAGGCCATAAAAAAAGAGAAGGCCCAAAAAAATGAGAGAAAAAGAGAGAAGGGACAATGTTACTATCCTTTTACCACACTTGTGCTTCAATGTAGCACCATAATCTTCATGATAGAGAGTCTCTTGTTTTTTCACTTTCATATACTAGTGGGAATTTTTAATTATAGAACTTGGCTTGTATATTCCAGCAATGGGCCTCCTCAAGTGCCCTAGGTCTTCATGAGCAAGCAAGTTGGATGCACACTTAGTTTCTTTTGTTGAGCTTTCATATATTTATAGCTCTAGTGCATCCGTTGCATGGCAATCCCTACTCCTTGCATTGACATCAATTGATGGGCATCTCCGTACCCCATTGATTAGCCGCGTCGATGTGAGACTTTCTCCTTTTTGTCTTCTTCACATAACCCCCTCATTATATTCCATTCCACCTATAGTGCTATATCCATGGCTCACGCTCATGTATTGCGTGAAAGTTGAACAAAGTTTGAGATTACTAAAGTATGAAACAATTGCTTGGCTTGTCATCGGGGTTGTGCATGATGAGAGCATTCTTGTGTGACGAAAATGGAGCATGACCAAACTATATGATTTTGTAGGGATGAACTTTCTTTTGCCATATTATTTTGAGAAGACATGATTGCTTAGTTAGTATGCTTGAAGTATTATTATTTTTATGTCGATATTAAACTTTTGTCTTGAATCTTATGGATCTGAATATTCTTGCCACAATAAAGAGAATTACATGGATAAATATGTTAGGTAGCATTCCACATCAAAAATTCTGTTTTTATGATTTACCTACTGGAGGGCGAGCAGGAATTAAGCTTGGGGATGCTGATACATCTCCAATGTATATATAATTTTTGATTGTTCCATGCTATTATATTATCTGTTTTGGATGTTTATGGGCTTTATTAAACACTTTTATATTATTTTTGGGACTAACCTATTGACCCAGAGCCCAGTGCCAGTTCCTGTTTTTTTCCCTTGTTTCAGTGTTTCGAAGAAAAGGAATATCAAACGGAGTCGAAACGGAATGAAACCTTCCGGAGAAGTTATTTTTGGAAAGAAAGCAACCCGGGAGACTTGGAGTGCACGTCAGGAAAGCAACGAGGGAGGCACGAGGCAGGGGGGCGCCCCCACCCCCCTGGGCGCGCCCTCCACCCTCGTGGGCCCCTCGTGGCTCCCCTGACGTATTTCTTCTGCCTATATATATCCATATACCCTAAAACCTTCAGAGAACAGAATAGATCGGGAGTTCCGCTGCCGCCAGCCTCTGTAGCCACCAAAACCCAATCGGGACCCTGTTCCGGCACCCTGCCGGATGGGGGATGCTTCACCGGTGGCCATCTTCATCATCCCGACGCTCTCCATGACGAGGAGGGAGTAGTTCACCCTCGGGGCTGAGGGTATGTACCAGTAGCTATGTGTTTGATCTCTCTCTCTCGTGTTCTTGAGGTGGCACGGTCTTGATGTATCGCGAGCTTTGCCATTATAGTTGGATCTTATCATGTTTCTCCCCCTCTACTCTCTTGTAATGGATTGAGTTTTCCCTTTGAAGTTATCTTATCGGATGGAGTCTTTAAGGATTTGAGAACACTTGATGTATGTCTTGTGTGGGATACCCGTGGTGACAATGGGGTATTCTATTGATTCACTTGATGTATATTTTGGTGATCAACATGCGGGTTCCGCCCATGAACCTATGCATAGGGGTTGGCACACGTTTTCGTCTTGACTCTCCGGTAGAAACTTTGGGGCACTCTTTGAAGTTCTTTGTGTTGGTTGAATAGATGAATTTGAGATTGTGTGATGCATATCGTATAATCATACCCACAGATACTTGAAGTGACATTAGAGTATCTAGGTGACATTAAAGTTTTGGTTGATTTGTGTCTTAAGGTGTTATTCTAGTACGAACACTATGATAGATCGAACGGAAAGAATAGCTTCATGTTATTTTACTACGGACTCTTGAATAGATTGATCAGAAAGAATAACTTTGAGGTGGTTTCGTACCCTACCATAATCTCTTCGTTTGTTCTCCGCTATTAGTGACTTTGGAGTGACTCTTTGTTGCATGTTGAGGGATATTTATATGATCCAATTATGTTATTATTGTTGAGAGAACTTGCACTAGTGAAAGTATGAACCCTAGGCCTTGTTTCAACACATTGCAATACCGTTTACGCTCACTTTTATCATTAGTTACCTTGCTGTTTTTACAGTTTCAGATTACAAAAACCTATATCTATCATCCATATTGCACTTGTATCACCATCTCTTCGCCGAACTAGTGCACCTATACAATTTACCATTGTATTGGGTGTGTTGGGGACAGAAGAGACTCTTTGTTATTTGGTTGCAGGGTTGCTTGAGAGAGACCATCTTCATCCTACGCCTCCCATGGATTGATAAACCTTAGGTCATCCACTTTAGGGAAATTTGCTACTGTCCTACAAACCTCTGCACTTGGAGGCCCAACAACGTCTACAAGAAGAAGGTTGCGTAGTAGACATCACCTGCCGTGCCAGCGACGGCCTCTCCTCCTGTGGGAGTTCAATCCAGAAGGGTCGCGAACTCTTCAGCACTTTTTTGGCACTACGCACGAAGGAATGTGGAGATTATTCTTCGGGAAATGAAGGCAATGGCCGGACACCACCGAAGATGTCGGCCTAGACTGTAACCATCCGGACACCCCGGTAAGTACCCGTTTACCGAATACCTTACAGTCAGATATGCCGTGGCTAGATACCAACAGTATCATTCTTTTTTCAGGGATGGATAAAGAAGGTGGATCGGATTAGGTGTCCGGCTCCCCTTCCCGAAGACTCAGCTACTCCCATGTTAACAAGGATGCTGGCCTCGGCGCCATACCAGGTACCAGCAGGGGAGGGTGAGAAGACCCAAGATGACCTTGGTTCTGGAGGTAAGTCGGACACTGAGTCCAGAGAAATCAACCTTTCCTCGCCCAAGGATGGAGGCGGAAAGGACCCAGTATCCCTTCTCCAAGCAGGAGAAAAAGGGCCGCCTCTGAAGATTGGGAGGGGCGGTCTTCCAAAAAAGTGCAAAATGCCACCGTAGAGCGGCTTGGGTTTGGAGAGCGACGTCGTTGAACAGCTCCAACAAGGGGACAAGCCCTTGGCCAAACCGTAAGAGAATCTGGAGTACTTTGATAGGGCCCCGCTTCGTTGTCGTTTACCGAAGATATACGTAACGCATTTATGCATTTTTACAGGTCAGCACATAATTTTTCTGGGCGATCCTCTTCTTCGGGGAGTCTCCTCCCAGAGATTATGGAGAGCGAGACGCCTCCTCCAACCTCCTCGCCCAATAAGGCGGATGACTCTGAAGTGTCCTCGCGGAGGGTCCCTTGAGATCAGTGGACAAAAGAGGTAGTACCCGAAGGTGGACCTCCGACCATCCGGGATTCCGAGGCCGATGGTGACAAAGGCCCCGGACTGTCTGGTTCACGACCGACAGTGATTTTGGAGGCGGGTGAACAGATTCCCTCAAAGAATGGTTGCGCTCCTAGAGCGGCTTCCGAACACCCAGAGACTCCGGATATATTGCGAGATATGTTGCGGAAAGCATCTATCTCGGGAGAGCAGCGTACCTTGATGGGTATAGTGGTTGAGAAGATTTTGTCCGCGAAGAGTGGCTTGAATGAAGCCTTCATGAGCCTGCTAAAAGGCTTTGAGGTTTGTGATCAAATATGTTTTATTTGCAAAGATATGCCTGTGTATAGGTAGTAGCCCCTGAGACTCGGGTTGGCTTCCACTGGGAAGCAACCGGAGGATCGAAAAAGGATCATTTGAGGACTAACCCGATGAACTTGAACACAGGTTGCTCCCCCCTTGGCCACTTCCCGGACTATGGAAATTGCCGAGTTGCAGCGGAAGCTTGATGTGGTAGGGGATGATCTTGCTTTGATCAATATGCATCTTGACGAGTCGCAAGATATGTATTCGGGGCAATCCTTGTACATTTTTTGTGGTATAAGCATGATGCTGAGATTTAGATACTGGAGTATGTGCATGGCTGCAGATCGCTGCCACCGTTGAAGTTCTTTGAGCGGAGCTGGCCCGGGCCAAAGAGCAGGCCCATCATAGCAATGATGCTGCCGAAAAGGCATCGGTTGAATTAAAAGCCGAACAAGCTGCACGGCGCCAAAATGAGGAGAGGATATCCACGATGGCGCTCGAACTGGACAATGCTACCGGCCGCTGTGATTTTTTGGAGAAGAAGAGTAAAGCCTTAACGGCTGATCTGGACAAGGCCTTACAGGAGGCGAGGGAGGTGCGATTAGAATCTAGAGCCACCCGTGAGGAGGTTCGGCCGGCGAAGGAGATTGTGGCTGGAAAGCCTTTTCGGCTGCAAACTAAGTTCGCTGACCCAGACTATGCTCAGCTTAACCAAGTGTGGAGTTCTCCGGATGAGTTCTTGGACTTGCCGAAGAGTTCTTCCGATGCGGCACAGTATTACCAAGCGCGAGATGTATATGCAACGGAGAAGCTTTTTTGGTCGCAGTTTTGCGCGTCAAAGCGCCCTCTGTTGCTCGGTGAACAGATGTCCCAATGGGCCGAACTTCATAGGATATCCGGCGCTGCCATGAAGCCTGCTCCGAACAGCTATTTCGGTTTGGTGTAGAGGCTTGTTGACGCGGTGCCGCGTATCGATGCTATGAAGCGGTCAACATGCATTGAGGGTGCACGGATGGCCTTTGCCCGAGTCAAGACGTTCTGGGGGAAGATGAAGGCCATCGATGTTGCAATGAAGAGTCCACCCAAAGGCAAGGACCGTCCGGAACCGGAGCATTATTTTGAAGACGTCCTAGGGGCCGCCCGCTTGATAGAGGGTCAATGCTCGAAAGACATAATGTTCGAGTGAGTGGTATGATAATTGTAAAAGACAATTTTTTAGTTAATCTATTTTATGTTTTGCTCGAAAGCCTGAATTCCTCCTGTGCGGCCATTTTAATATAATCTGAAAGTTTTCCAGTCGTCGGCTTCAGCCCCCTCGTAGGAAGTACGGGGGTGTTCGGAAAGGCATTTAATCACTCTTTATCCAACGTCTTGGTCCATGAAGGAGGTGATAATGCGGCGAACCAGGCAATCGGACTATAGGGCGTTAACGCTTTCACTTAGCCATAGGAGTTTTATTGTGGGGCTACGACATAGCCCCTGGTATGTATGCGGCGCATGGTGCCTTACATATTTGATCTGAAAAAGATCCCTCGTGTGACACAGAGAATCGCTAAAGATTCCAAGAAGTCGTCAAGTGGTTGACCAGCTCTCGCCGCATCATGACAGTCAGTTTTCGGCTTTCTCTACTAAGGTGCTCGTCCGGTTTAGACCAGGGCACAATCGCAGTAGTTCTCCCTTTACTACCCAGGCCGATAGAGCGGAACGTAGGGTAGCAAGCACAGGAGCCGGGCAACCCAACTATTGACCCAAGACAATGATTCGGAGCTGATGCATATAAGGCCAAACTTGCGACGCCGAAGTATGCTATAGAGCTCTTTGGACTTTTGATGGCAACTCATTTGTTCCCACACCGAGCCTCTGGCAAGTTATGCCAAGGTATTTCTGTGAAATAACCGTAGGAGCCATATTTGTTGGAGGAATAGTACGGATGATTAGTTCGGATATAATGATTACTTATAATATATATAAAAGCCATCCTCCCGGCTATTTGACATGCTCGGGCTTGGAGGCGGAGGAACAGGCATAGTACAGGCTCAAGAAATAGAGATTGCGGTCTACAAAAAGTTATTTTGGACCTCCTGTCGCACGTCTGCGCCGCCAGTCCTCGGTGGGGGGAATCCTTGATGGAAATAGCCCCTTGGGTGAGTATACGGATCCGGACTCCGATAGAGCCAGTTTCAGATGTTTATCCTGTTCGTCGCCTGTTTTTAAAGGATAGCGAAGGAAGAAAAAATAAACAAGAAAATAAATAAGAAATGTTACTGGAGTGCTTGCAGGCTTGTCCGTATTGTGCTTCCGCCAATGCACATGGTATCTTGAGTGCATAATGATGTATGCGCGGTACAGATTTTGTAGGCGTACGGAGTGGGCAGCGGAAGCCGGGTTGCTATTTCCGTTCTGGGAGTAGTTGATCCTCAGGTGGAGATTGCTTCTGACCCCCAGTGTTTCGTTCGTGAACCTTTCCGTCATCCCTGTTGCCTGGCTCCTCCCCCTGTGTTCGGCGTTGAGCTTGCCTGCCTGTTTAAACACCCAGCAGTTTCTGTTAGTATGATTAGCTGGTTTGTCGGGGTGGCCATGAATCTGGCAGGGTCGGTCCAATATCCTGTCCAGGTTGGATGGTTCATCTCGATTCACCTTGAATGGCTTTCTCCGTTGACCGGGCTTGGGGTTGCTGAATCCGGCGTTGACCGCTGTGTCGCATGATCTTTCATTATTGATTGCGACTGTTGTGTTTTATTCGTCGTGGCTTGCCATTGCCGTCTCGGATTTCAGAAGTGCCCGGATCGCTGGTGCTATTGCTTCTACGAGCGAGCCAGCTATCTTCTCCCGTGCAAAAGCGGGTCATCAGAGCAGTGAGGGCTGTCATGGATTTAGGTCCTTCTTGGCCGAGGTGTCGTGCAAGCCATTCGTCCCGGACACTGTGCTTGAAAGCCGCAAGGGCTTCCGCGTTCGGACAGTCGATAATTTGGTTCTTTTTGACTAAGAACCGAGTCCAGAGCTTCCTAGCTGACTCTCCGGGTTGCTGGACTGTATGACCTAAGTCATCGGCATCCGGCGGCCGAACATATGTTCCTCGAAAGTTATCAAGGAAAGCCTCTTCCAAGTCCTCCCAGCTGCCTATGGAATTTTCAGGTAGGCTGTTTAACCAGTGCCGAGCTGGTCCTTTTAGCTTTAGTGGGAGGTATTTAATGGCGTGGAGGTCGTCTCCACGAGCCATATGGATGTGGAGGATAAAGTCTTCGATCCATACCACGGGATCGGTTGTTCTGCCGTATGATTCAATATTGACGGGTTTGAATCCTTCGGGGAATTCATGATCCATTACTTCATCAGTGAAACAAAGCGGGTGTGCGGCGCCTCTATGTTCGGCCACACTGCGATGTAACTCCGAAGGAGTCCCTTTGCGGATTTCGGCTCGGGCCTGACGAGGTTTGTCACGCCCGAATAGGTACCCATCATCGCATGTCAAGGCATGCTTTCGTGATCCGTAGGTCGGTCTTGCGTGTCCTGCTGTATTGTCCAAGTCCTTCTGTAGGTTGTCTGGGTAATCGTGACCTGCGTTGTTTTTGCCTTTATGGCGAGGTGGGGCTGTCAGGTGTTCGGCTTGAGTTGCCTCCTAATCCGCACAGAGTTGTCGGTGACCTGCCGCATTGTGTGGCGATGGTACGGGCTCCAACGCCCCGTCATCGCACTGGTATAGCGATCTGGGCTTTGGGTAGCTTTTGTCTAGGCCAGTAATGTCGGGACCCCGATTCTAAGTCACACCGATCTAGCATGTAACACCTCATATCACTTTGCGGCCTCAGGCACCGTATTCCCACGGGTGTCGCCTTACCATGGCCCGGGACCGTTTGCGCCTTTTGGATCACGTACATGATAGTGTCGCTAGCATCCATATGACAGAGAGCCCAGGCCGACATGACTAGTCGTGAACCCAAAGTGGCACTAACTTACGGGGACAGGCATACATGAATCAACATCGAGCATGTCGGTCAGCAGCGTGTGAATCCGGGCTGTAGCAACTGGGCTAACAGGACTCCGGGAACCCGGGCTGTAGCAGGCTAGGCAGGACTCCGGATGTCACCGCGTGACATTTCCCGGAAGGGACAGACACAGGAACGAAGTGAATCACATGCCGGCCAGTCTAAGTGTTCCAGAGCAGTAGTGATGGGCTAGCAGGACTCCGGTAAACCGGGCTGTAGTGGACTACCATGGCTCGGTGGAAGCACTAGACTACATTTCCCCATAAGAGAGGCTACCAAGGGTAGACAACTAGGTTGTCGGATCCCACACATAGCAATACATGTTACACGTACGCATAACATGCAAGTATGTGCTATACAACATGGCATCACAACATAACGCAAACTCATATAGATAAAGGCCCAAAAGAGCCACATAGCATTAAATACAAATAGGGGTCACATGACCCATCATTCAGAGCATACAAGCAACAGAAGCATTACATGTCTGAGTACAGACAACTACAAAAGAAAAAGGCTGAGAAGCCTGACTATCTACAAGACCCTCCCAAGGGTACAAGATCGTAGCTGAGGTAACAAGCTAGTCGTCAAAGTCCATGCAGAACTACTACTAAGACAGAAGTCTCATCTGCAAAAACATAAATTAAGCAACGTGAGTACAAAGGTACTCAGCAAGACTTACATCAGATACTATCATACATGCATTAGTATCCAGGAGGCAATGTGGGGTTCAGTTGCAGCAAGCCAACTTTGACTCAGTGGCTAACCTATTCTACGACTACGAGTAACTTCTTTGAGGTAAGAAAGCGCACACGAGTCCACTAATCACCACCTCAATACACCACTATGGATTCATTCTCGTCTCACTACGAGAAGCCATCCATAGCACTCACACTTATCTTGAGCATTTTAGAGTATCCACTTCAAGTTGTCTATGTACCACGTAAGCATCCAAGAAGTCCATAATCACGGACCCGGCTATTCTTATAGATCATGTTAACCCTGCAGGGGTGTACTTCTTCACACACGCTCTCGCCACTTACCGCCATGTACACGTCATGTATCTCGGCAACCTTCAAACGGAAGCCTGGCGAGGGAGTCGGCCACGACCTAACTAACCACACGAGACTCTAGTCCAGGTTTATCTCCTATTCGGGTTCCATCCGCAAGGAGATCCGGCCGGGGTGTCGCTCACGGCCCTAAACGATGTGAGCAGGGTTCCCAGGCCCACCATCCGGGTGCCACTTGGTACACTGTGCCACTGTGCCTATTCTGTCCCAAGCCCAACTGGTCGGGTGCCACTTGGTAGACTACTAACACTACCTACAAACACCAGAAACTATTTGCAACTCCTGGATAGAGATCAAGTTGGCTAATAAGTCGAGAGAGCTTGGAGCGCCCGGAGCCCAATGTGTGGTAGTAACTAGTCATTGGACAACATACACAGAACTCAGTGCTTAAGGCCGGTTCCAGTGAGACAACCCTCCATGTATTACTACATGGCCTCTCACCGCTACCTTTACCAAATCATGTTCACACATTTAACTCTCGGCACTAGAACATATCGTAACACTCCAATTCATTCCCGATGAATCAGACCTGACACAACTCTAAGCAATAGCAGGCATGGCATGGTAGGAACACAACATGGCTCAATCAACTCCTACACATGCTAGTGGGTTTTAACTATTTACTGTGGCAATGACAGGTCATGCAGAGGATTGGGTTCAACTACCGCAGCATAAACTAGCAGTTGAATCATTGTTCTTATAATGCAATAAACGAGAGCAGGAACGAGAGAGTGGGATTGTATCAAAATGAACAAGGGGGTTTGCTTGCCTGATAGATCAACAGAGGGGCACTGCTTCTCAGACAGGTACTCTGGTACACTCTCCGGAGCAGGACCTATCGAGAAGGAACGATGTCGGCAATCAATACACAAGCATATGCAACAATATGATGTATGAACATGGCATGAATATGTGATGTTGTTTGTGCTAATGCATCTAGCATTTCACTTGGAAGGATTCCATTTGAACCAAAGGTTCGAATGCAACTCTAACTTAAGTCTCTTTAAAAGCCATAAGTGTGTTTTCACCTATACAGCAAGTATAAGTTGGTTTTTCATGCATGAAACACGTATAGATGGATAGATTGAATTTTTATGATCATTTTTCATATATAAATTATTTCAATCTGAGCTACGGTTGAATTTCTATGAATTTTTGAAGTTTATATCATTTTCTGGAATTTCCTGACCAAATAAAATCCAGGAAATGAATAACTGCATCAGCATGACGTCATCACTACGTCAGCGAGTCAACGTGGGTGTCCAGGTCAAATCTGACGGGTGGGGTCGACACGTCCGTGTCATAGTTAGTTAACAGAGTTAATTAGTTCTTAAACTAATCCTAAACTAAAAATTAGCAGGGCCGGGACCCACATGTCATTGACCCATGCGGGTCAAATCTGGTCAACTGGGGGGGGGGGGTCAAACCCAATCAACCCGCTGGCATTTAGCCGCCGGTGAGGCCGAACGCGGCAGGGGGCTCGGGATCGTCGCTCCGGCGACCATTTAGGCGGCGGAAACCACCTACGCGAAGCCCAGGCTCGCGCGCATCCAGTGGAACACGCCGGAGGCCGTGGAATGGTCGGAGCTCACGGCGGCGGCCGGAGTTCGGTGGCGTGCAGTTTTGACACTACGGGGCACGACAGGGGCAGCGAGCGGGTGCGTTTGGCTCCTGGGGCTGCAACGAATTCCGTGACGCGCTCGGGAGCGAGCGACGGTGGCTCTGGCCATGGCGGCGACATGATAGGCGGCAAGGAGCTACGACCATGGCGGGGAACAGAGCTGGAGCGTGCAAAAACGAGGGGGAGAAGAGGTGTTCGGTAGAGGAGCTCACGGCGAGGCCGTCGGTGATCTCAGCGCGCTTGGGGACGGCTTGGAGGCGACAGGATGTCGGTGGCGATCTCCGGCGGCCGATGATGAAAACGACGGCGGTGACGGCTCCACGGGGCGTCTGGCAACGCGTGGCTTGACGGAGAGGACGAGGATGACGGCGCAGAGCTGTTGGACTTGTCGAAGAGGCGAGGCCGCGTCGGTGGGCGCAGCAACGGCGTGCGGCGGTGACGGGGGTGCTCGGGCGTCGCGCGAGAGAGCGAGGGAGAGGAGAGGAATGGGCACGGGAGAGTGAGAGGGGTGCGGGGCAGTGCGTGGCCTCGCGCGGGGCATCCAGAGCGACGAGGGGGGAGGACAGGCAGGCAGGAGGTGGCCGGACGCGTGCGTGCGCGCCGCGGGCACACGTCCCTATCCTCCTGGCGAGGTGGAGACGATGACTGGCACTGGCCAGTCGGCTGGGCCGGCCTGTTGGGCCACTGGGCTGCCAGGCTGCAGGTAAGCACAGGTAAGCGTATTTCCATTTTGGTTTTCTTTTCTAATTTCTTACATTTGTTTCTGATTTAGTAAAATACTAAACCAATTTATTTTCTTCAGAAAATTATTGTAGGAACTAATTGGATTATTCCAAAGCCCCACAGTAAAAATCATAATTATTGGACATATATAATATATATAACATATATATATATCCTATGCAAATATTTACTGAATTAACTAAATTGGCCAAAAATAAATACTTCCGAGCTCTCAAAAATATTGGTTGGAATTTTACCTCTGGCCAATATTTTTAGAGAAAATCAGGAACATTTTCTTGGGCCAAATTGAAGCAATTTTTATCTTGGTCATTTTCAAAAAGATTTCTGAGGCTTTCACAAATCCCCATTTCAAATTTTAATGAAATTTAAACATGATGCACACATGAAGGGCTAGCCTAGGTCATACCAGAACTAGGGATGTGACAAGTAAGGCCGTATTCTTCGGCGACCAGGACTTCGGTCCATCTGTCGTTGAGTAGGTCTTGGTCAGCTTGAAGCTGCTGTTGCTTATTTTTCAAGCTCCTTTCCGTAGCTATTAGCATGCGCTTGAAGCACTCCTGCTCGAGGGGCTCTTCGGGTACGATGAAGTCTTCGTCGCCGAGGCTTACCTCATCTTCGAAGAGCGGAAGGTAGTTGTCATCCTCCAAACTATCGCTAGGCAGGGCCTGTTCAGCAGGCTGGCTTGCCCGTTTTCCTGTGTCTCCTATTCGGATATTGCTCCAACAAGGTCTTCATTGCTTTCGGCGCCGTCCGGAGCATTATTTTCTCCTGTGCCACGTTGCTGTGGCGTGACTTGGAGCGGCGTTTGGGGCACCGGAACTTAGACTCTATCTCAAGAGTTTTATTCTCAACTGGATCTCCCTTGTCATTGCCGCGAGCTTTTTTAAATGTATCAACCATGTACACGTCGTATGAAGGGGTGGCCATCCCACGCCTGATGACTGGCGGGTCTTGGCCTTGCTCCTTGTCGGCATCGTCGTCTATACCGTCAATGTCTTCGGAGCCATGAGCAGGCATGTCGGTTAAATCCTCGACAGTGGCTATGAAGTGGGTGGCGGGTGGGAAGCGAAATTCCCCATTATCAGCCTCTAGCTCGAACCGGACATAGATCGGCCGCAAGTCTCCTATCAGGGACAGGTTTTTAATGAATTTCGCACATCACCGAAGGGCGAGTGTTGGAAGATATCTGCGGTGCTGAACTCGAAGATTGATAACTGATCCAACTCGGTGTCCGGGGGCGTGCGAGGTTCAGAACTCATAGCTGGAGACGAGTTCGGAATTCCGTCGACACTGATATTGCCTGGTGTTGAGTCTGTGTGCGGTTCCAACGCCGCGGGCTCTATGTCTTCGGATGGTGCAAACTTCTCCGGATCTAAGGTCGTAGCAGTTACAGGAACCGTCTCAAGAATCTGGTCCGATGACAGATTTAAGTCATGTTCATCGGAGCGAGGGGGAGCGATCGCCGCGGTCTCAAATCCATTGAAGGTCAAGTCTCCACGGATATCAGCGTCATAGTTCAAGCTTCCAAATCTGACCCGGTGGCCAGTGGCGTAGCTATCGATCTGCTCCAGATGGCCAAGCGAGTTGGCCTGCAGTACAAAGCCGCCGAATACGAAAATATGTCCGGGGAGGAAGGTTTCTCCTTGGATAGCGTCACCATGGGCGATCGAAGGGGCCATCGAACCTTTTCTCGACAGCACAGTGGAACTCTCAATGAAAGCACCAATGTCGGTGTCAAAACCGGCGGATCTCGGGAAGGGGGTCCCGAAATGTGCGTCTAGGATCGATGGTAACAGGAGACGGGGGACACGATGTTTTACCCAGGTTCGGGCCCTCTCTATGGAGGTAATACCCTACTTCCTGCTTGATTGATCTTGATGAATATGAGTGTTACGAGAGTTGATCTACCACGAGATCGTAATGGCTAAACCCTAGAAGTCTAGCCTATATGACTATGGTAATGTGTATCCTTTCCGGACTACCCCCTCCAGTTTATATATACACCGGGGGGATCTAGGGTTTACATAGAGTCGATTACATAAGAAGGAATCTACATAGTTGGTCGCCAAGCTTGCCTTCCACGCCAAGTGGAGTCCAGTACGGACACGGGTACAGTCTTCGGTCTTCATGTCTTCACAGCCCATCAGTCCGGCCCAATAGATAATAGGCCGGATGCCCGAGGACCGCTGAGTCCAGGACTCCCTTAGGACCCACCGAAAGGGCCTCTGTATTTCGCGAAAAAAACGTTACCGCTGTTGACAGCTCGGACCCACCAGCTATATCATCGCACGCAAGGAAGTGCCTCCTTATTACGCACAAAAAAAATGAATACTCCTCCTTCTAGCTGGGACCCAGTAAAGTGGGAGGCTGACTTGTGGGCCTACTAAGTTGACGGGGGCGAAGGGCTTTGTCAACTTAGTCAATATGCACGATTCTAGCTCTAGTGACCGTACGATGTCCATCCAACAGCCGTAGTGCTTCTTCAACCTCTGGTCTTCTTGCTCTAGCCGCCCAAACCAGCGCCGGTCGTGCCTCGTGCCCCTGCCTCCCATGGCCGGCTGCGATGCCGCGGAGGCCTCAGCGCCCCCTACTACTCCCACCGCTGGCCAGGCCATTCCTCTACTCACCCACACCATCTGTTATTCTGCGGCGATGGCAGCCTCACACGGTAGCGAACCAGTGAACCCTCATACTCCTCTACGCGTGGGCATCCACTGACGCGTCTTCCCCTGCTCCGCGTCGTCCCCTTCATAGGCCTCGCCGTCGTCCACCGCCCTGGTGCTCTCGGCGCGGCATGGTCAACGTGGTCAAGGAACGGCTTCCATTGGGTGTGGACTGTACGTGGAAAGGCTGACAGCTGGGTCCATGGCCGCAGCAAGGAAGTGCCTCCTTATTACACGAAAAATAATGATTCCTCCACCTGACAGTAGGGACCCACCATATGGGCAACCGTATTTCGCGAAAAAAATGTTTCCCCCTGACTGCTGGGACCTACCAGCTACATCTTCGCACGCAAGGAAGTGTGTCCGGGCAAAAAAAAACGATTCGCCCCCCTAACTGCTGTGACCCACCAGCTACATCTTCGCACGTAAGGAAGTGCCTGACAGTCGGGACCCACCTGGTCGAAGCGTACGTAGCGTTGTCAGTCTAGTCGCGAACGTCTACGTACATACTGGTCGATGTAGAGGCGCGCACGTGTCGTTGTAGAGGCGCGCACGTAGCATCTACACGTACGTACAACAGCAGTGTGCAAGAAAGAAAATACGGCCACGTACGTACAAACGGGCTGGGTCTCGAACGCTTACTCGCGCATACGTACGGCCAGGGCTCGTGTACATGACTGGGTCGGAACAGAGAAACATCGTCGTCGTCGTGTTCATGGGGAGCCAACCGGCTGGGTCGGAACGGAATGTGTCGTCGTGTTCATCATGAGGGCTTGGACGGAATAGCCGATGGAAACGAGGCCTCGCATACCGTAGAACGGGGTCCTGTTCATCGGGAGGGGTCTGGCATACCGCAAAACGGAGGAAACGGACTTGTGTTGGACCTCCTACAGTCGAAACGGGGTCCTGTTGATCGGGAGGGGTGAGGCGTACCGCAAAACGGAGGAAATGGACTTGTGTTGGAGTGCTACGGTCGAAACGGGGGTCCTGTTCATCGGGAGGGGTGTGGCGTACCGCAAAACGGGACTCCACGGGATACTGTTCATCTCCACCGTCGACCCCCTCCAGCCTCCACGGGCTACTGTTCATCCACCGTCGACCTCCTCCAGCCTCCAGCAGCGATTGTTCATCCACGGGCTCCTGCTCATCCAGCCTCCACCGCACGCTATTCCACCGGCTACTATTCAACCAGCCCTCTCCACGGGCTCCTGTTCAACCACCCCTCCACGGTCTACTGTTCATCCAGCCCTCCACCACTACTGTTCATCTAGCCCTCCACGGGGTGGTCCTGTTCATCCAGCCCTCCACAGGGTCCTGTTCATCCAGCCCCAACCGGCTCGATCGATCGGCGTCCTGTTCATCCAGAGGAAACACCACGGGGTCCTGTTCATCTACCCCCACCGGGAACTGTTCATCCAAACCCCCCAGCAACACTCACTGTTCATCCAGAGGCAGCATCGATCGGCTTCAGTTAGCAGCAGTAGCGAAGGAATCGATCGATCGGGTTCAGTTAACAGCAATCGATCGATTGCTCGGGTTCAGTAACGCGTAGCTTGCAGTGCAATCGCTCGGGTTCAGTAGGCGAACGCCTCGCTCGGGTTCAGTTAGAGCCCAACGCCTTGCACCCATGCGCGTGCGTGTACGAGAGAAACACGCAAACCTCCGTGCGTCGCTCGGCCCCGACCACCCACCGTAACCGAGAACACCCCGATATTTTCCTCGCCCTCGCTTCTACCACTGTTTTTTCCGTCATGGACAGCCCAAAGAATGTCATGCAGCTGCATCTCCGGCCCGCCCAGGAAGAAAAGCCCATTTTCTGTCATGATTTTTTGTCATAGAACTAGGAGCCCACCACATCTATGATGATACCGGGTTTTGTCACAATTATCGTCATGGAAGTGTCATAAGTATGACAGAATTTTTGTCCGTTCGGCCCAAAATGTCACGGATGTGTCTTTTTTTTGTAGTGTAGTATATATAGTTGAACTAGCTATTTCAGTATGTGGTTGGCAACAATTGGGGAAAAGTCTTGTCGGTTTAGCTGTTGAGTTGAACTGTTTGTATAAAGAACGACTGCTTAATCTATGAATGAAATCTATGCTTAATTACTGGATTTTAGTTGCAAAAGTTAGAGAGTGATAGTGATTTTCAGCTGCATATTTTGACAAATTGCGGTGTTACAAGGTTGACAAATGGCAATGTTACTAGATCAACAAATGTCAATCTTTCTAGTTTAACAAATGGCAATATACCCAATATGACACATGCAAATCTTACCAAATTGTCTGTACGTGGTTGCACACGGGTCATCCAAAACAACTGTTTGCATTGAAGGGATATACAAATCCTGCTCTACACATTTTCTCTTAGCTTAGCACGGAAGCCTGGCTTTGCATACCGTATTCAATCTGAACGATTTGCATTGAATAGATGCACAAATGCAGCGCTGCAAATTCTCCCTTGGCTTACTGGGCAAAAACGTTTGCGATCAAGAGCTGCACATATCCTGCTCGTCACATTGTCCCTTGGCTTCCTGGAAAGCTGTCCGTTTACATATGGGTGTTCTAACTAAAACGTTTGCGATGATTGTTTTATATTTAAAAACCATTGACCTTTTTTTCAACAAAATCGTTTGATAAGTCTGTATATTCAGAGAGAAAAACGCAAGTTCATTCAAACCATGTCTTTCATTCAGTCATACTGCGAATTTATAATCATATGATTGAGATACAGTATTAAACACACACAAAATCCAGCGGCGTGTCGCGCCAGCATTTTCATTGTCGTCCTCCGGGACGCCGTTGTTGAGGTCTTCAAGGCAGCACAGAATGTTCTTCACTTGGAAATCAAACTTCATGTCATTGCGCAATCGACGGGAGGGGCACGGGAGGACGGCAACTCATGGTGCTGCGAGGTAGCGGTCGACGGCGGCATACCATGCCGCTGAGGGGGGTGCGCGCATGGGCACGGGTGCAGGCAAACGCACGGGGACCGGCGCCACGGTGGGTGTAGGGGCACGCACGGGCACGGGCACGGGCGCTGGCGTTGGCATGTACACGAGCTCGCGCGGGTCCGCAGAGACCTCACTGACGCCTGCGGCTTCCAACTCAGCGATAGTGCTCGGCGACCAGCCCGTCAATGCTACATGGATGGTCGCTGGCGCGGGGGGATGGGAGCTGGGACGGGCGCGGGGGCAGCAACCACTGCGGCCAGCTTGTTCAAGGCCATGTCCATGAGGCCCCATTCCTCCTTATTTTCTATCTCATCTGGCTCGGAGTCGACTTCACCAAACTTGTAGACTAGTGGCAGATGATCCTTCTGCGCCATGATGTTGGTGGAGGTCTGCGGGAGGGAGGGGAATGGGAGGAGAACAGTAAGGCCGCCCATATTAAAAAGCGGCTCGGGCGCCATTAATGGAGAGGATGCGAGCAAGGCGGCGGCCATGGAAGTCAAAGGGCTCGCTTCCCAGTGAGCATGTGCAGCGTACAGCTCGCACCCTTCATGGTGAGCCTGCGATTGGAGGATAGCTTGCATGCCTCTCGGTCAGCCTGCGCACCGAACTACGCTCGCACGCCTCCCATTCAGTCAAGCAGCTGTCCGCATGACATCTACTATAGCCATTAAAAGAGAGACACGTGACGTCGTGTGAATGGTTAACAGAACGCACACGATTTAAATTATACAAAGGATTGAGATGTTAAAGTGGCAGCTACTTTTTTCAAAATGCCATTGTTGGCTGTTATTCGAGTGCGCCATCTCTCAAAATGGACACGTAAAATACCACAGCATGTCGGGTGCCATTCCATGATAGCATGCCAAGTTCCATGAATTTCAGACGAGTTTTGGATTTACTAGAATTTAAAAACAAAGTATCTCAATGTTTTGCCCGCGATCAACAGTGCCCTGGTGTTTGAAATTCATTCCCATTTCTTGCATGGGACCTAAGCATGCACCAAAGGACACACATTTGATATGTCAACCCATTTTTCTGCACTGGGAGCATGTGCATGTAGTTCAAATTTGAATTATGCACATAAAATGCCTAGAAAACCTAGTTAATTTATAAAAATGTCCAGGCGAACCCCAAAAAATCTGAATAATTGACACAACACTCTTGTCGTTCTATGTTGACACTATAAAAAATTTTAAAGAAAGAAGAGGCAACGGATATCGTTTCGTCCCCAAAGGTGGCACGTTCCCTACCGAAACCATCAGGCTTGTTGTGAGAAGCTCTGGTTTGCGAGAAGCTTATACCCAAACCTGCCCCAAATGGGACAAAAAATTTACCACAACATGTCGATGCCGCTCCATGATAGCATGTCAAGTTTCATGAACTTCAGACGAGTTTTGGATTTACTAGAATTTAAAAACCATGTATCTCAATGTTTGCGGCCGAGCGACGGTGGCAAGGTGTTTGACATTCATTCCCATTTCTTGCATGGGACCTAAGCATGCAACCAAGGACACATATTTGATTTTTCTACCAATTTACATGCACTAGAGCATGTGCATGTAGTTCAGATTTGAATTATGCACATAAATGCATCGAAAACTCAGTTAATGTATAAAAATATCCAAACGAACCCCAAAAAATTCCTAAATTTAAGACAACACACCTATTGTTCTATGTTGACACTAGAAAAAAAATTGAAATCAAGAAGAGGCAACATATATCGTTTCGTCCAGAAAGGTGAAACGTTCCCTACCGTAACCATGAGGCTTTTTGTGAGAAGCTCTAGTTTGTGAGAAGCTTATACCCCAACCTGCTCCAAATGGGACAATATTTTTACCACGGCATGTTGATGCCGTCCCATGCTAGCATGTCAAGTTTCTTCAGACGCATTTTCGATTTACTAGAATTTAGAAACAATGTATCTCAATTTTAGCGGTCGAGCGACGGTGGCAAGGTGTTTGACATTCATTCTCATTTCTTGCATGGGACTTAAGCATGCAACTAAGGACACACATTTTAATTTTGAACCCATTTATATGCACTAGAGCATGTGCATGTAGTTAAAATTTGAATTATTCACATAAATGCATAGAAAAATCAGTTAATGTATAAAAATGTCCAAGCGAACCCCGAAAACTCCCAAAAATTGACACAACACTCTTGTTGTTCTATGTTGACACGAGAAAAAATTTGAAAGTAAGAAGAGGCAACAGACATCATTTCATCCCCCAAGGTGGCACGTTCCCTACCGAAACCATCAGGCTTGCTGTGAGAAGCTCTAGTTTGCGAGAAGCTACGGTGTGATGGTGTTCGAAATTCATCCCCATTTCTTGCATGGGATAGAAGCATAAACCCATGGGCACATATATGATTTTACAACCCATTTTCGTGCACCGGAGCATGTGCATGTAGTTTAATTTTGGATTCTACACCTGAAATGGCTAGAACCCCAAGTTAATGTATAAAAATGTCCAAACGAACCAAGAATAATTCCAATTTTTTTACGACACACCTCTAGTTGCATGTTCGCTGCAGATAAAAGTTCTAGCAATTCAAACACCCTCCTTGGCCGTTCTGACCCCATTATGTAATTCAAACCAAGATGAAAAATAAAGTAGATCACACACAGTTTATTATCACCAACCGTGTGAGATGCAGTACAAAATATCTTGCAGCACCGTCAGGGTATAGTACGCCTATGGCTTACGCGAGAAGGTGCATCGGCTACAGTCCACAGCCGGCGTGTCAAGCACACTAACTCGCTCCCCAAATATCATTCCATTGTTCAATCGTCGCCGGTGAAAGATGGGGACGTGGACCCGCTTCGTGAGGGCAACTTCGGTGGCCCACTCCGGCGAGAGCGCGGCCGCAACCACCATGCGCGTGCTAACAAGGTGCATGAGCGCGGCCACAATCTGCGACCGGGCGGCCAAAGCAGCCCAAACAGCCGTTGTTGCTTCTCAGGTGGCGGCAACAATATCTGCCTCGGGGATTACAACTGGCGAGGTCGGTACAGCGGCGGCCTTAGCCCTGATGGAGGCCGCCCACGAGCATGTCGAGGCCGCTGAGGGAGTCCCGGATTAGGGGGTCCCCGGGCGTCCGAGCCATGTGACATGGGCGGAACTGATGGGCTGTGAAGATACAAGATAGAAGGCCTTCCCCCGTGTCTGGATGGGACTCTCCTTTACGTGGATGGCAAGCTTGGCGTTCGGACGTGAAGATTCCTTTCGCTGTTAACCAACTCTGTACAACCCTAGGCCCCTCCAGTGTCTATATAAACTGGAGGGTTTAGTCCGTAGAGGCAATCAAAATCATACAGGGTAGACATCTAGGGTTTAGCCATTACGATCTCGAGGTAGATCAACTCTTGTAAACCCTATACTCATCATAGTCAATCAAGCAGGAAGTAGGGTATTACCTCCATTAAGAGGGCCCAAACCTGGGTAAACATTGTGTCCCCCGCCTCCTGTTACCTTTGATCCACAACGCACAGTTCGGGACCCCCCTACCCGAGATCGGCCGGTTTTGACACTGACATTGGTGCTCTCATTTAGAGTTCCTCTGTGCTATAGAAGGAAGGATTGATGGCTCGTCGATCATCCACAACGATGCTGTCTCGAGGGAGACTTTCCTCCCAGCCAAATTTTCATATTCGGCGGCTTCGTGCTGCGTGACAACTAGTTTGGCCATCTTGAGCATATCGACAGCTATGCCCCTGGTCATCAGACCAGTTTTGGAAATCTGAACTATGTCGCTGATATCCGAGGAGACTTGGTCTTCGAAGGGTTCACGGCCCCGACCGCCGCTCTGGCCTTAGTTCCAGAGCAGACTACTAGGTCCGAAGACGGGAGTTTAGAGCCCGACGGACTCTCTGCAATTATGGAACTTGCTACTGGAGATCTAGATGGGACTGCGTCATCGGTGAACCCGAAGACGAACCGGGCTCCCCTTGTCGCTAAAGTGTCAGACTCTCCCTCGGACTTCAAATCCGAACTCTCGAGGTCCGCGTCAAGCGGGCGTGGCCAGGAGGCTCTCACCCCGGTCAGCCTTGCGGACTCTCACTTCTTTGTCCAAACCTCGCTCCTAAACGAGGCTCCGGACTTAATGCGATCCCTCGCCATTGCAGAGGAATCGCTTTCGAATTACGCCCAGCTCGGACTAGTGGCTGAGAGCGGGGAATTTTACGTTCCACCCACCACCCAGTTCATAGCCACTTTCGAAGATTTAACCGACATGCTGTACTATGCCTCTGAAGACATCGACCGCATGGATGACGATGCCAGAGACGAGAAAGCCAAGACCCTCCTTTTATCGGACGTTGGACGGCCACCTCCGCATATGACGTGTACATGGTAGACACACCCAAAGAGGATGACGACGACGGCAAGAAGGATCCGGTTGAGGACAAGCCTCCTAAAGCACCTCTGAAGCATCGACGTGAGCGGCGCCGCTCAAAATCACGTCGCGAAAAAGACATCAATACCGGCACCGGAGAAAATAACACTCTGGAGAATGCTGAAGACCCCGAAGCCCCTATCGAGCCAACATCCGAACAGGATGATTGGGAGGATGGGCAAGTTCACCCCGACGATCCGGTCGGGAACGAGGACTCAGAGGATAGTAACTACCTACCGATCTCCGAAGAGGATGTGAGCCTCGGCGACAAAGACTTCATCGTTCCGGAGGAACCCCTCGAGCAAGAGCGCTTTAAGCGCTGGCTAATCGCCACTGCGAGAAGCCTGAAAAATAAGCAGCAGCAGTTTCAAGCCGAACAGGATGTACTCAATGATAGATGGACTAATGTCCTGGCAGCCGAGGAATATGGCCTCGAACGCCCAACTAAGAGTTACCCGAAGCGCAAGCTACTACCACAATTTGACGACGAGGCCCTTGAGCCAATACCGCCAAAGTATAAAACTGCTGACGAACCCGACCGACCACCACATGGACGGGACAGACCGGCCACTTACGCCGAACAACAGCCCGCGCCACCTCGCCATCGAGGCAAGGAGGCAACGACCCCGGGCTATACCTACAGCCTACGCAAGGACCTGGACAATAGAGCCGGTCAGACAAGATCATTCTATGGATCGAGGGGGCGTGCTCGAACGTGAGAGGACGGCCATCGGGTCTGGCGTGACAGGCACAACCTCACCCGGGCCGAAAACCGCATACAGACTTCATCCGAACTACGCCGCGACATCGCCCGATACAGATGCGCCGCACACCCCTTATGCTTCACCGATGAGGTGATGGAGCACCAGTTCCCAGAAGGGTTTAAACCCATGAACATTGAATCATACGATGGTACGACAGATCTCGTAGTATGGATTGAATATTTTCTTCTCCATATCCACATGGCCCGCAGTGATGATCTCCATGCCATCAAATACCTCCCGCTCAAATTAAAGGGACCAGTAAGACACTGGTTAAACAGCCTCCCAAAAAATTCTATCTACAGCTGGGAAGACTTGGAGGATGCCTATAGAGACAACTTCCAAGGTACCTATGTTCGGCCTCCAGACGCCGATGACCTTAGTCACAAAGTCCAGCAACCCGTAGAATCTGCATGGAAACTCTGGACCAGGTTCTTAATTAAAAAGAACCAAATTGTGGATTGTCCGGACGCTGAAGCCCTCCCGGCCTTTAAACACAGCGCCCAAGACGAGTGGCTCGCCCGACACCTCGGCCAAGAAAAGCTGAAGTCCATGGCAGCCCTTACCGCACTTATGACCTGCTTTTGCGCGGGAGAAGATAGCTGGCTAGCTTGTAGAAGCAATAGCACCAACGACCCTGGCACCTCCGAAGCTAGGGATGACACTGGGAAGCCATGACGCAACAAGCACAAGCGTCGAAGCAATAACGAAGATACCGAAGACAAGGCGGTCAACGCCGGATTCAGTGGCTCTAAACCCGGTCAGCGGAAGAAGCCATTCAAAGGAAACAAGGATGGTCCATCTAGTTTGGACAGAATACTCGATCGGCCTTGCCAGATTCATGGCACCCCTAATAAGCCTGCCAATCGTACCAATAGAAATTCTTGGGTCTTTAAACAGGCCGGCAAGCTACACGCCAAGCATAAGAGGAAAGGGCCGCCCAGCGAGGACGACGATGAAGAACCTCGCCCATCGAACACAGGGGGACAGAAGAAATTTTCCCCCAAGTTCAAAACGGTGAACATGGTCTACGTTACTCATATCCCCAAAAGGGAGCGCAAGCGTGCACTAAGGGACATCTATGCCATAGAGCCAGTCGCCCCAAAATTCAACCCATGGTCAGCCTGTCCGATCACTTTCGGTTGTAGAGACCATCCGACCAGTATCCGTCATGGACGTTCGGCCGCATTGGTCCTCGATCCAATTATTGACGGATTCCAGCTCACGCAAGTCCTTATGGATGGCGGGAGCAGTCTTAATCTGCTTTATCAGGACAACGTCCGCAAGATGGATATTGATTCATCAAGGATCAAGCCCACTAAAACTACCTTTAAAGGAGTAATACCCGGCATTGAGGCCTGTTGTACAGGATCCATAACGCTGGAAGTAGTCTTTGGTTCACCGAATAATTTCCATAGCGAAGACTTGATCTTCGACATCGTCCCCTTCAGAAGTGGCTATCATGCACTGCTCGAACGGACCGCTTTCACCCGTTTTAATACAGTCCCGCACTATGCTTATCTAAAGCTCAAGATGTCGGGACCACGTGGCATTATAACAGTCAATGGAAACATGGAGCGCTCCCTCCATACTGATTAGAATTCAGCCTCCGTCAAAGCCCCAACCTGATAGTGGCATATGTACCGCGCGTACATAATTACACACTAAAGATACCATGGGCAAGGAGGGAGGCATACTAAAAAATAAAGTCCACGATACGGCTCGAGCCTATCCGGACCGTCATATTCTTCCATCTTTTTCTTCTTGTTTTTCATTTTTCACGTTCTTTGCAACCCACACCACTCTTTGATGGTACTTAGGGCCATTTTTCAGGCCCCTTATACACACTCGATTGTTGATCCTCTCAAAGGACCATACACCATGGGGAAAAGCAGCGCAGACGTGCGACAGAGTGTCCAAAGGATCTTCAAGATCATCTTTTCAAATTTAGGACCTGTATACAGCTTTCCTTTGTTCTCGGCATGTAAAATGGCCTCGATGCTTATGGCATCTTGTGTAAAAATATGTTTTGATGTACCAGTCAAACTATAATGGAAACAGTTTCGCCCAGCCTTGTGCGGTATTGGCTTATTTCTTAATTTGTTTTGCCACTTTACGTCCGAATTGGCATATACACCTTGGTACGACTTAAACCGCCAGGGGCTCTATTCAAGCCATATATATCCTCAACAATAGAAAGTCCGAACACTCTCAGAGTATACTTCGGCGTCCCGAATACTACATTATATGCATCGGCTCCGAATCACGTCTTTGGTCAATAGTTGGTTTGCCTGGCTCCTATGCTTGCTACCTTACTGTCACGCCCAAGATGCGACCCTATCCTAAAGGAACACGAAGGTCCCACCAAGGATAGAAGCGCATCTTGAAGACGCTTTTGCAAGGTGGATATCATTACATCAACATTACATAATATTTGGGGATACATACAAGGCATACAAATGCCGCAAGAGTACATCAATACATCATACATAAGCTCAACATCCGACTACGGATGAAACATAAACAGAAACTCAAACGACATCCACCCTGCTAGCCCAGGCTGCCGACCTGGAACCTATCCCCTGAACGAAGAAGAGGCAGAAGAAGAACTCCGAACAAGTAAACACCGCTCTCGCGTCATGATCATCGCATAACCTATACCTGCAACTGGTGGTGTAGTAATCTGTGAGCCACGAGGACTCAGCAATCCCATTACCATGGGTATCAAGACTAGCAAAGCTTAATGGGAAAGGAAAGGATAAGTGGTGAGGTTGCAGCAGCGACTAAGCATGTATGGTGGCTAACTTACGCAAACAAGAGCGAGAAGAGAAGCAAAGGAACGGTCGCAAAAGTAACAATGATCAAGAAGTGATCCTGAACTCCTACTTACGTCAAACATAACCCAGAAACCGTGTTCACTTCCCGGACTCCGCCGAGAAGAGACCATCACGGTTACACACGCGGTTGATGCGTTTAGTTAAGGTCAAGTGTCAAGTTATCTACAACCGGATATTAACAAATTCCCATCTGCCACATAACCGCGGGCACGGCTTTCGAAAGATAATACCCTGCAGGGGTGTCCCAACTTAGCCCATTATAAGCTCTCACGGTCAACGAAGGATATTCCTTCTCCCGGGAAGACCCGATCAGTCTCGGAATCCCGATTACAATACATTTCGACAATGGTAAAACAAAACCAGCAAAGCCGCTCGATGCACCGACATCCCGATAGGAGCTGCACATATCTCGTTCTCAGGGCAACACCGGATGAGCACTGCGTACAACTAAAACCAGACCTCAAGTTTCCCCGAGGTGGCGCTGCAAGGGGCTCTAGTTCGGACCAACACTTAGAGAAGCACTGGCCCGGGGGGGGTTAAAATAAGATGACCCTCGAGAGAGCGACTCCCTAGGGAAAATAAATAGGCTGGACAAATGGTAAAACCAAGGTTGGGCCTTGCTGGAAGAGTTTTATTCAAGGCGAACTGTCAAGGGGGTCCCATAAATCACCTAACCGTGTAAGGAACGCAAAATCCGGGAACATAACACCGGTATGACGGAATCTAGGGTGGCAAGAGTGGAACAAAACACCAGGCATAAGGCCGAGCCTTCCACCCTTTACCAAATATATAGATGCATTAATAATATAAGAGATATTGTGATATCCCAACATAAACATAATCCAACATGGAGCAATCTTCATCTTCACCTGCAGCTAGCAATGCTATAAGAGGGGCTGAGCAAAGCGGCAACATAGCCAAACAACGGTTTGCTAAGAAGGGTAACAAAGGTTAGAGGTTCATGGCAATTTGGGAGGCTTGAGGAGCAAGTGAATAGGTGGCGCAGCAAAGCGATAGAACGAAGCAACTAGCATAGCAATGATAGTAATGAGATCCAAGGTGACGGTCATCTTGCCTGAAATCCCGCTAGGAAGAAGAACGAGTCCATGAAGAAGATGAAGCCACGAAAACGAACGAATCCTCACGAACGCAACGACACGGGAAATATCGAGAAGAAGCACACAACAAGGTAAACACACCACACATGAACAAGGCATGATGCTCAACCAAGTATGATGCATGACAAGGCTATATGAAGCTACTCATGACAAGAGATGATGCATACAAGAACAACACATCAAAGCAAGTTTAAATGAGGCCGGAAACAACCTATAACAATTCTGGTAAGTCCTCATATGCAAATTTCGGAATTGGTCCAGAACTGAACAAGCATTAAGTTGAAGTTGTTAACCAGCAAGTTAAAGAGCACCATGATGATCTACATGAAATTCTAGTCAAGTTACATATAAAGTTCATTAGATTCGGAGCTACGGCCTAGAAGATATGAGCAAAACAAGTTAAACATGGCATTGATGCAAAAAGCATACAAACATCAAGCAAACACCTCAAAACAAGGATGCAACATGATAATATGGAACTACATGCAAAACTAAGCAAGTTTCATATAGATCATGCTCAAAACGGAGCAACGGTGCAACACATACACTCCAAACAATACATATCAACAATCTGTCCAAAACAGCAACTATGCAACTAGCAAGCATCGAAACAATATGCTACAGCAACTCAACATGTAAAAAAAAGGCATGGGCATGATATACAGGTAAAGCACCACAAAACATGAACACTGAGCTATCTCCAGAAATCACTAGAACATGCTCAAAAGGACATGGCAAGATTGCAAATAATAACAGGTTCACAGACTGTGAAATTACTGGACATGGCAGAAATAACGTCAGGTTGCAATGTTCAGAGCACGAAGTCAACATGCTACAGGAACTTAACATAGCAAAGAAAGGCATTACATGAATCTACTCAATGCATATGGCAAAAGTCCCTTACTGACCATAAGCCAAAAAGGATCAGAAGATATGATGGCAAGTATGTAAACATAGCAAGTTTCGATAACAGGTTTCAGACTTAGCAGAAAACAGAGCATGGCAGAAACAATAATATGTAGGCCTCTTTGTGAGCTTGATGCACTCACTACATAGCAATGCATGACAAAACAAGCATACCTACATAAAGATCGCATGTTTATGAAGCTAACCATGGCAAGAACAACTGCATAGCATGAATGGATCAACTACAATAAGCTTGGCAAAAATGAATATGATGTTAAGAATCTGCCAGAAATATATTATAGCAAAAGTAGAGCAAGATTGAGTCATGCTATGGCACTCCATAATTACAAACAATTGCAGGAATGGATCAAATTACAACAATATCTACAAAACATCCTTACTGAACATCTCCAAAATATGCATGGATCTCTCTGTAACATCAAGTTTACATGGCAACAAAATTACAGCAGACAAGGACTTAGAGAAATCACTAAGTCCCTGAAATCAGAAATATTAAGGAGCCTACTTTGCATGCTTGTGTTAGTCACTACAGAGATCACAAAAATATATGTACTACACCACTGGAAATATGGCATGGCATACTTCAAAACACATGTAGAGATCATGCCCAAAAGATGCACAGATTAAATGTAACAAAAATAACAAATCGCCAAGTTCTGCTAAGAACCAGAAGATAACAGCAACTAGCACTCTTGCAACGATGATTAGGGCATCAAGATGGACTCAAATGAACATGGTTCAATTGAACAAAATGTAGAGCGTCACGAACAATTTGCCATATCAAACATGCACAATGGATCTACGAGCAGAAAGTTGCACTAGGTCAAACAAGCACACATGAGATGGAGACAATCTAGGACTTAATCAAAACTACATCGGGGAAAAATTGGACGGAGGGGTCCCGAGGACGAGCCGGTGCAGCAGGGCCGTTTGATTGGCGGGTCGAGGACGTCCAGGGTCCGGCTTGGACAGCACTGTGCCGGGATGACACGGACGCGGGATGACGAGGTACACCCTCGCGTTTGGGTGGAGGGTCGAGCAGATCCGGGTCAAGACGATCCCGGCGGCGGGGATTCCGGCGACGAGGCGCGTAAAGAGGCGGGCAACGCCGGCGAGGGTGGAGGCGGATGGATCTGGGGTGGAGGCACCGAATCCGGCGTCGACGACGGCCAGCGGCGGCGTCCGGCGCCCGGGGACGCGACGGCTGTGCCGAAGGGCGGCGGTGAGGCTAGCGCGGGGTTGGTGGCGCTCGTGGCGGCGGTGGAGATGGGGAGGCGCGCGCGGATCCAGCAGTCGGAGCACCAAGGAGGCCGGCAGCGGGGTCCGGTGGTTACCGGCGACGACGGCGGGGCGGAGACGCTCGGGCGCCGAGCTGGAGGTGCAGGGCGAGGCGGGGAGCAGGCGGCGGCGCGGGGTCGGGCCGACCCGGGCCCCGATGGACTTGGCGGGCCCCGCGCGGGCCTAGATGGGCCGTCGGGGGCGGGGAGTGGGCAGGGGACGCGCTGGGGACGCGTGGCACCTCCTGGGAGGCTGCAGACGGCGGCTGGCCTATAGGGCAGCGCCAAGTGGCGGAGGGGGCTTGGGGCACGCCGGATTCGGAGGAGAAGGTGGGAGGGTGCGGCGGCTGATGATTGGGCAGGCACTGAAATCAAGGAGGGAGGTTAGGGGTGACAAAAATGGCAAGGGGGGCTGCTATTTATAGAAGGAGGGGTTAGGGTTGGGGTTTTTGGAGCGTCTTGGAACCTTCGATCGCCATCGGACGGCTCCGGTTCGGAGGGGGTTAGGCTGGGCCTAGGAGGGGTTAGTGGGCTGTGAGGAGAGGACTTGGACTGAGGGGAGAGAAGAGAAGTGCAACCCGGCGGCAGTTTCGGATACCGAAACGTCCGACGAAGGTACCGGCAACGGTACCGCTATATGTTTAACGGTTGGGCTATCAAACGGACTCCGAACGCGACGAAATTTGACGGGCGGTCTGTCGGTGCTATACCCAGGCCACTCGGCAAATACCGACCCATTCCGAGAATGTTTAACACCCGCACACAAAAAGAGGCAAAAGGGGGCGCCGGAGGAGATAGGAGTGCCGGATTGCAAAACGGACAACGGGAAAAAAACTCGGATGCATGAGACGAACACGTATGCAAATGCAATGCACATGATGACATGATATGAAATGCAGATGATGACATGGCAAAATGCAACACGCAAGCAAATGACATGGCAACGACGGTGAAGAACTGGCAGACACCTGGCGCATCGGATCCGGGGCGTTACACTTACGTTCCGTTTTCGGCTAAGGTAGTAAAGGGAGAACTACTATGATTGTGTTTCCGGCTGGCCCGGTTAAGCACCTCAGTAGAGAAAGCCGAAAACTGACTGTCGTGATGCGGCGAGAGCTGGTCAGCAATTCTGTGACTTCTTAAATCTCTAGTGATTTCTTCCGTATTACACGAAGGGCTGGCTTTCTCCAGTCACGCGCTCAAGGCATCCAAGTTCAATAGCCGCATACGCACCAGGGGCTATCTTAAAGTCCCATTGTCAAACTCCTATGGCTAAGTGAGAATGATAAAACCATATAGTCAGATTGCCTGGTTCGCCATGCTGCCACCTCCTTTACGGGCCAAGACGTTGGGTCAAGTGTGGGCATGCGCTACTCCGAACACCCCCGTAGTATCTACGTGGGGGCTGAAGCCGACGACTAGTAAAATCTCAAGAATTAAAAATGACCGCATAGGGGGGGTAACACTTCAAGATCAAATGCATAAAATATATTACAGAGCCTCGGTCTATAATACATTGTACGGGTAGCCCGGATACATTTACTCGAACATAATATCCTTCGAGCATTGACCCTCTATAAAACGGGCTTGCGGTGGTCTTTGCCTCCAGGAGGACGCTCAACCGCCACGACGGCGAACTTTATCTTCGCCCAGTGCATCTTGACACGGGCAAAAGTCATCCGCGCACCTTCTATGCATGCCGAGTTCTTCACCACCTCTACTCAGGGCAAGGCATCGCCAAGTCGCTTGACCAGGCTGAAGTAGCTGCTCCGAATGGGTCCGGCTGGCCATAGCCGGACTATGATGTCCTTAATGGCCAAACCGGACATCCTATGCAGCTCCGCCAGCTGCATCATCTGATTGTTCAGTAGCTCTGGTCGCTCCGGCGCCAAGTACTGCGACTAGAAGAGGTTCTCCGTCGCGTCCCTTCTTGGGCCCGGAAATACTGGGCGGCGTCGGCAGCACTCCTCGGGAGATCCGCAAAAGCGTCTGGAGCACTCGACGGTCGATTTAGCAAAGCATATCTTCGACCGCCGAATATACTCTGTAAAAGAAAAGGCTTACCAGCCGCTATCTGTTCAGCTTGCTTGATCTCCTCGTGAGCCGCCCGGGACTCGGACCGCGCCTCCTTCGCAGCTTGAAGAGCCTAGGTGAGTTCGGCCGCTTGGTCCTTGTTACTCTCCTCCAAGGACTCATACTTGTTGGCGGCCTCCTGGAGCGCTTGCTCTACTTCCGTCACCCTCGCCAAATACTGAAGGCGGGTGGCCTTTTCGGCCTCCACATCTGCAGCCGCTTTCTCTGCGGCTTCTTTGCTTACCCTCGCCTCCTCCTTCGCTTCGTCAGGGGAACTCTTGAGGGCCTCGACCTCGATCGCGTTGCCTACAATCATTTACATAGCAGCGCACGAGCTTAAACTCTGAGTTTGCATTATAATTTAGGCTTGTAAGGGGTCTTTTTAAAAGCATACCTTGGGCCTCATCGAACCGCTTGTTAATGTGGTCGATCTCATCGTCAGCTAGCTTCAGTTTCCGCTGGAGTTCGGAAACTTCTACATCCTTGGCTGAAGCCGCCAACAGTGAAGCCTGTTTTTCAAATAGATAAACGCGTTCTACCCGGCGACTATTTGATCCTCTATCCGGCTCCTTTTTCCAAAGAGCCAAACAGAGTCCCAGGGGCTACTATCTATATACAGGCATATTCTTCCAAAAGCAGAAAGCGGCTAAGCATATTATATCACATACCTCAAAGCCTGTTAGCAGGCTAGTCAAAGCATCGTTCAGTCCGCTTTTGGCAGACTGAACCTTCTCAACTACCGCATCCATCAAGGTACGGTGCTCTTCCACGATGGAAGCACATCGAAGTTCTTCCCTTAATGTATCCGGCGCCTCCAGATTGATGGAGGTCGTCGGTGGAGTCGGAGCTCGATTCCAGAGCCACGTGGGTCTCTAGAGTCGTATTCGGCTGGGGGCCGGACAGGTCCGGGCCCCCGTCATCAGTTTCCATGAGGGTTGTGCCCCCCATATTTTCGGCAACCGGGGCACTACCCTTTGGTGTCGTTTCTGCGGCCTTCTGCACCTCTCCCTGGCCCGGAGAGGTCCTCTGGGACAACACCTCGGTGTCGTCCGCGGCGTGAGGCGGAGAAGCTCGCGGAGGCATTTCACTCTCCATCATCTCCGGCGCCAAAGAATTCCCCGAAGGCGATGATTGTTGGGGGAGATCACGGGCCGGACTGGAACACATAGATGATATGTTATCCTACAATTTATAAAAAGCCGGATATATACAGTATCTTTGAATACTTACGATTCGGCCGGGGGCTTCGGCCTGGAGCGGCACTCGGGGATGGCTTCGACGTCCGATTCCGAATCGTCTGAAAGGGAGATTTTCCCCTTCTTGGACGCCTCCGCCTCTAGGTCGGTGGAAGCCCACCTTTTCTTCTTTCCCCCCTTAAGGGGAGAATTGCTCTCCTCCTCTTCCTCTTTGTCTTCATCTCCCTCGTGGGAGGAGAGAGCTTCGGTATCTTCAGACACAATGTCCGAAGTACCTTTACGGCGAAGGCCACTTCTGGCCTCCTTGCCCTTCTTCTTGGCCTTCTTCTCCGGCACCTTGTGTTGGTGTCAAAACCGGCGGATCTCAGGTAGGGGGTCCCGAACTGTGCGTCTAAGGTCGATGGTAACAGGAGACGGGGGACACAATGTTTACCCAGGTTCGGCCCTCTCTATGGAGGTAATACCCTACTTCCTGCTTGATTGATCTTTACGAATATGAGTGTTACAAGAGTTGATCTACCACAAGATCGTAATGGCTAAAACCCTAGAAGTCTAGCCTGTGTGGCTATATCTGCATATATGTTGCCTCTACGGACTAAACCCTCTAGTTTATATAGACACCGGAGGGATCTAGGGTTACATAAGGTCGGTTACAGAGAAAGGAATCTTCATATTTGGCCGCCAAGCTTGCCTTCCACGTCAAGGAGAGTCCCATCCGGACACGGGAGAGAGTCGTTGGTCTTGTATCTCCACGGCCAATTAGTCCGGCGCATGTCCAACAGGCCGGCCGCCCGAGGACCCCTTAGTCTAGGACTCCCACAGTAGCCCCTGAACGGGCACTGCCTCGGTGGCACCAGACTCTGCCGGGGGCCTTGCCTTGCCGGCACCAGGCCCTGCCGGGGGAATCTTGGGCTTGCCATCCGCTGGTTCTGCAGCCGTCACTGCCTCCTCGTTAACCTCCCTCTGCGCCACTAGCGCGGCGCTGACCACTAGATTCGTCGCTGCCAGATACAGCAGCAACGACTCTTGTGGTTTAGGCGCAACCAATATTGGCGTGGAGGAAAGGTATCTTTTCAAATCCTGCAATGTTGCCTCAGCTTCTGGGGTCCATTCCATTGGGCCTGCCTTCTTCAAGATTTTGAAGAAAGGAAGGGCGCGCTCGGCGGACTTGGAGATGAATCGGCTCATGGCGGCAACGCAGCCGGTGAGCCGACGCACGTCTTTGATCCGCTTGGCTTCCTCAATCTGCTCAATAGCCTTGATTTTGTCTGGGTTTGCCTCGATCCCGCGCTGTGACACAAAGAATCCGAGAAGCTTGCCGGATGGAACACCGAAGACACACTTCTCAGGGTTCAGCTTGAGGTTGATCTTGCGCAGGTTGGCAAATGTCTCTTCTAGATCTTGCACAAGAGTTGGCCCGTCCTTGGTTTTGACCACTATGTCATCCATGTAGGCCTTCATATTTCTATGGAGCTGAGGTTCAAAACCAATTTGGACTGCTCTTGCAAATGTTGAGCCAGCGCTTTTCAACCCGAAAGGCATCCATAAAAAGCAATACGTACCACATGGGGTGATGAACGCTGTCTTTTCTTCATCCTCTCTTGTCATGAATATCTGGTGGTAGCCCGAGTAGGCGTCGAGGAATGATAACAGATCGCACCCAGCTGTACAGTCAACAATCTGGTCAATGCGCGGCAACGGGAAGGGGTCCTTAGGACAAGCCTTATTGATATATGTGTAATCAATACACAGCCTCCACTTCCCATTCGCCTTGCGCACCACTACCGGATTGGCCAACCACGTCGGGTGGAGCACTCCTCTCACCAACCCTGCCGCTTCCAGCTTCCTGATCTCCTCTGTGATGAACTCCTGCCTCTCTAGAGCTTGCTTTTTGACCTTCTGCTTGACGGGCCACGAATGGGGGCAGACAGCTAGGTGGTGCTCAATCACCTCCCTGGGAACACCGGGGATGTCGGATGCTTGCCATGCAAACATGTCGACATTCGCCCGCAGGAAGGTGACGAGTGCACCTTCCTATTTGCTGCCGAGGGTGGAGCCTATGGTGATGGCCCCTCCCGTGCCATCCTCCCTGGTGGACACCTTCTTGGTCTGCGGTGGCTCGGCTCTGGATCACTTGCTCTTGCCGGTAGAGCTCTCTGGCACATCCTCGACGGCAGCACAACACTCTGAAGAGGTGCGCTTGCCGGAGTGGGTGCGAGAGGTCTTGCCGGGCTTCTTCTTCCCTCCCGGGGCTTCAGCGGCAGGAGCAGGCGCCTTGGTGGCAGCTGCTGCAACTGCTTCCCGGTAGAGTTGGTCGGCGCAAATCAGCGCGTCCTTCTTGTCGGAGCGGACGGAGATGATGGTCAATGGCCCGGGCATTTTTCGCATGTTGTAGGCGTAGTGTGACGCCGCCATGAACTTGGCTAGCGCCGGGCGGCCGAGGATCCCGTTGTAGGGCAAGGGGATCTCGTCCACGTCGAAGACGATCCTCTCCGTCCTGTAGTTCAACTCTCCTCCAAATGTCACGGGCAGTGTGACCTTTCCCTTCGGCTGGCTCTTCCCCGGATTGACCCCTTGAAACGTGCATGTTTCCTCGAGATCTCCATCAGGGATTTACAACCTTTTGATCATGACAGGCGAGATCAGGTTCAGGCCGGCCCCACCATCAACCAACATCTTGTTCACCCTGAGGTTGCGTATCGTTGGTGAGACCAACAATGGCAAACACCCGACCGCGGTAGTGCGGTCAGGGTGGTCCTCGGCATCAAAGATGAGGGGCGTGCTGGACCACTTCAGCGGCTTCTAAGCGTCGAACGACAGCTTTGCTGCTGTAATCTCACGCGCCCATTGTTTGAGCTGGCAGTGAGAGGTATGCAGCGAGGCGCCGCCATCGACGCACATGGCCTCCGTAGCCTTCTGGGACCCTTGCTCGCCAGACTCGTCGTCTTCGTCGTGATCATCGTCTTCTTGTTTTTTGTTGCGGCCCCGGGCGGGCCTCTCTCGCTGGTTGTCCTTGCCGGGGCGGCTTCCTTGGCCGCCACGCTTCTTGCCGGATCCCTCAGCACCGTCCTGGTTCTTCTCCTTGTCCCGCCTCTCGTACTCAGCCTTTTGCTTCTCAGCAAGCAGCTTGACTTGTCGGCAGTTCTGGAGGTCGTGGCCCTTGGTGCGGTGGATCTTGCAGTATTGCTTGCCAGAGCTCACTGGCTTGTCGGTAGCCGCCAAGGCCCGGCAGGCGGCGCACCTGGCAATCTCCTTGTCGGGGGCGCCTTCCTTGACCTTCTTGCCAGCACCGGTGTCGTTAGACCCCACAACGGCAAGCACGACCTTGCCTTTGCTTTTCCTGCTGCGACGCCGGCCCTTCTTCGTCGGGGTAGCGGCATCTTCATCGGTAGAGTCGGTTTCCGCGCCGGCGTCTTCGCCGGGGTACTTCCTTCCCTCTTCAGCCCGGGCACACCTATCGGCCAGAACGTAGAGCTCGGCCACATCCTTAACCTTGGTCATCGCCAGCTCCTCGCGCATCTTGTGATTGCGCATGTTCTGGTGGAACGCGCTAATCACAGCGGCGGGATGAACGTCGGGGATGTTGTACTGCACCCGGCTGAATCTTTGGATATACTTGTGCAGGGTTTCCCCTTCTTTCTGGGGAATGATGTGCAGATCACTGGCCTGGCCATGAGCTTGGTGGCCTCCTGTGAAGGCGCCAACGAACTCATGGCATAGATCCGACCAAGAAGAAATGGAATCCACCGGCAAGTGCATCAACCAAGACATCACATTGGGCTTGAGCGCCAGTGGGAAATAGTTGGCAAGCACCTTGTCGTCGCGAGCCCTAGCAGCCAGCATCGCGATGGTGTAGATGCTGAGGAACTCGGACGGATGGGTCTTGCCAGTGTACTTCTCGAGACGTCGGGCTTGAACGTGCAGTGGGACGGCCACTGGAACTGCTGTAGCTCACGGGTAAAGGCCGGGCAGCCCACCTCGTAAGGTAGGCCGCCGGAGGCCCCCGGTGCCGGGTGGTCCATAGCGGGTCCTGCCCGCTTGTCCGACTGGCGGCGCGCTTCGTGCCGGCGCTCGACGGTGGTTCTAGCGTCTTCGTGAGATCGTTCCCGAAGGACCTGGCGCTGGTCGCGGAGGGTCCGCGGGTCGGACGACGCTATGGAGATGTTATCGCAAGCGTCTTCAAGACAGGACGACGCCCGCGGCGGCTGGCAAGGAGGAGGAGAGTGCACCGTGGCCGCAACTCCCCCGGTCCTCCCAGCGCTAGCATGCGGTGGCTCGGAGGAGCGCCGACCCGAGGGTCACGCCGGTCGCGGATCGTCTTTGTTGGCGACGGCGACGAGGCTCCGGATGGTGGCCCTCCACTCTTTAAGCTTCTCCGCAGCACGAGGGAAGTTGAGGAGCAGCTACGCGCGCGCCAAAGCTTCTGCTAGCGTGGGCGGCGGCGAAAGCTGCGTGGATCGCGGCGCGCTTCGACTTCTAACTACGTTAGAAGGAGCTCCGTTACGACCCAGCGGCCGCATGCCATTTTCGCCAACGCTTCGGCGGGCGTGCTGAACCCCTTCATCCTACGGATGACGCACGGGGCTCTTCCCACGGCGGTGCTCAGGGTCACCAATGTGGTGACGCTGCTCGGCGCGCACACCATGGGAAGAGCGCGCAGTGGTCGCCGGTGTGGGCGTCCTGGAGGTCGCGGCGCCGCCCGGAGGTGGCACAACGACACCCCTGGAGGGCCCCGCGCCGCCTGTGGGGGCCCAGCTCCGTCTTTGGATCCGGCGACGTGTGGCCGGTCGTCTGGTGTGTGAACGAGGCTGCTCGCCAGGCTCTGACTACCAGGGCGATGCTGGTGCTCGCGGACCGCGACCCTGGTCCTGTCTGCGACCGGTCCACTACTCGCCCGCACCGGCACGGGCCGTTCGGCTCCGAACGAGCCGACCGCCATGGCCGTCTTCTTCTTAGGAGCCATGGCGACGAAGAACTGCTAGGCTGATCACTCGACCAGGTTCTCACAATTGCGCCCCCTACCTGGCGCGCCAAAGATGTTGGTGTGGAACGACACCTATGGGATCACAAGAATCCCTACTACGGTTGCCGGGGCACAGGGTTGCGAGAAGAGCAGGGTTAGTAGCCAGCACAAGGATTGTTTACTCAGGTTCGGGCCGCGAGGATCCGTAAAACCCTAGTCCTACTTTGGTGGGTGTATTTCAGAGAGTTCTTGAGCTCTCGAACTAGCTGTGGTCAGTGCGTGGTTCGAAAGAGCCGAATCCTTCTCCACTATGCCATGGGCCTCCTTTTATAGTCGAAAGGGGCTGCCACAGTGGCACACAGGAGGTGGAAAGGCGTACACTGCCCTGAGCTTATCGCTCGTATTACAGGACAAGACACATTTAATGCGTAGCTTAGGTGTCCCTCTGCTTTATCGGGGACGGGGGCGAGGCCCGTCCCATCTGTCGCCGCTCCTCCTCACTTTGACACGCGCCCTGGCCAGTGAGGCATGCGGCGCCATGTAGGCAGGCAGGTAGCTGAGGTGGTGCGGTGGTGGAGCCTTCACGAAGATCTGCATGCCGCCACGCAGGCGCTCGATGAGTTGGCCTGGGAGCTGCATGTTGCCACGCAGGTGCCCGCCCAGCTGGTTGGGCTGGCAGCTGCATGTGAACGGCGGTGGAAGCTTGGTTGGCGTGGGCCTGGCGGTGGCCCTGCTGGCGTCCTTAGAGAGGGCCTTGCCGGGTGGCCCGCCAAGGGTCTTGCCAGGGCACGCTGTCGTCCCCGGCAAGGACCTTGCCGGGGGTCTGGTGGCTTTCCTCAGTAAGGATCTTGCCGAGGGTTGTCGTGTTCTAATCCTCATCTGATCTTGAATATGTCTTCACAAAGATCTGCATGCCACCACAGAGGTGCCTTCCCGAGCCCTGGCCCCATGTGGATGATGGCGTTGGGGACCGTGGGCTCAAGGGTGGCTCGCTCTGTTGGTGTGGGGCAAGCGGTCCCGGCAAGGGTCTTGCCGGGGGAACCTGCTTCGTCCCTCTGCTCTTTGTGGTCTTGGCTTTGGCTTTGCTCTTATCTTGAGCTTCAGTCTTACCTTGGCTCACCTCCCCTGCTCTGCTTGGTGTGACCGTGGGCGCGGCTCCGACTGCCCGTGCACAGGTAAAGGGGTACAAAAGCGTGCCCCTCTTTTTGTACACCGACAAATATAATGTTTGATTTAAAAAATTTACCTCATGTGCGGTCATCTTTTGTGATATCTGAGAGTTGGCCAATCGTCAGCTTCTGCCCCCACATAGCTAGTATGGGGGTGTTCGGCATGTAATCTAAACACTCTTGATCCAATTGTTTGTTCCTTGAAGGAGGTGTTTAGCGCAACGAACCAAGCAATCAGACTATGCGGCTTGAACACCCTCACTTAGCCATAGGAGTTTGACAATAAAAATATAGGCGCAGCCCCTAGTATCCGAACTAGGATGCTGTAAACACCTGATCGGGTATGTACCGATCCCTCGCGTAATGCGGAAAAAATCTCCAACGATTTGAGACCTCTGAAGAGCTGACCGGCTCTCGCCGCATCATGACAGTTAGTTTTTGGCTTTCTCTACTGAGTTGCTCCTTCGGGTAAACCAGGGCACAATCGCAGTAGTTCTCCCTTTACTACCTTAGCCGATGTAGCGGAACGTAAGGTAGCAAGCACAGGAGCCGGGCAACCCAACTATTGACTAAAGACATGATTCGGAGCCAATGCATATAATGCTAAATTCGGGGTGCCGAACTGTACTGTAAATAAGTGTTCGGACTTCGTTGCCGTAGTGCGGCGCACTATGAAGCCCCTGGCAAATGGAAATGTACGAAAGTGTACGGGTGCTACTTAATAAGGTTATCAACAGAAAATAAAGGAAAACAGAAAAGGAGCAAAGGTAATGAGCCAGGGCCGCAGAATTTGGGCCGCAAACTGTTTTCATTATAATTTTATTAGTACGTCAAAGCGCATTGATACAAATAGTGCGATAAGAAACAGGCTATTTGACATGCCACACCCAAGGGAGAGCTGCGTGTGGGTCCTGAAAATAGGTAGAGTGATCGTTAAAGACAACACCTAGAAATTCCCTTGTACATTTGTGCTTATTGCCATCTTGGTGTATTTATCCTTTGACAGGACCGGTGATCAAGCCATTAGGGAAAGCTGATACATCTCCAACGTATCCATAATTTTTGATTGCTCCATGCTATATTTTCTTCTGTTTTGGACATTATTGGGCTTTATTATTCACTTTTATATTATTTTTGGGACTAACCTATTAACCGGAGGTCCAGCCCAGAATTGCTGTTTTTGCCTATTTCAGAGTTTCGCAGAAAAAGAATATCAAACGGAGTCCAAATGGAATGAAACCTTCGGGAACGAGATTTTCGGAACGAACATGATCGAGAGGACTTGGACCCTACGTCAAGAAAGCTACCAGGAAGCCACGAGGTAGGGGGCGCGCCCCCCCTGGGCGCGCCGTCCACCCTCGTGGGCCCCACGTTGCTCCACCGACGTACTCCTTCCTCCTATGTATACCTACGTACCCCCAAACGATCAGATACAGAGCCAAAAACCTAATTCTACCGCCGCAACCTTCGGTACCCATGAGATCCCATCTTGGGGCCTGTTCCAGAGCTCCGCCGGAGGGGGCATCGATCACGGAGGGCTTCTACATCAACACCATAGCCTCTCCGATGAAGTGTGAGTAGTTTACCTCAGACCTTCGGGTCCATAGTTATTAGCTAGATGGCTTCCTCTCTCTTTTTGGATGTCAATACAATGTTCTCCCCCACTCTTGTGGAGATCTATTCGATGTAATCTTCTTTTGCGGTGTGTTTGTTGAGACCGATGAATTGTGGGTTTATGATCAAGTGTATCTATGAACAATATTTGAATCTTCTGAATTCTTTTATGTATGATTGGTTATCTTTGCAAGTCTCTTTGAATTATCAGTTTGGTTTGGCCTACTAGATTGATCTTTCTTGCAACGGGATAAGTGCTTAGCTTTGTGGTTCAATCTTGCGATGTCCTTTCCTAGTGACAGTAGGGGCAGCAAGGCACGTATTGTATTGTTGTCATCGAGGGTAACAAGATGGGGTTTTTATCGTATTGCATGAATTTATCCCTCTACATCATGTCATCTTGCTTAAGGCGTTACTTTGTTCTTATGAACATGATACTCTAGATGCATGCTAGATAGCGGTCGATGTGTGGAGTAATAGTAGTAGATGCAGGCAGGAGTCGGTCTACTTGTTTCGGACGTGATGCCTATATACATGATCATACCTAGATATTCTCATAACTATGCTCAATTCTGTCAATTGCTCAACAGTGATTTGTTCACCCACCGTAAAATACTTATGCTCTTGAGAGAAGCCACTAGTAAAACCTATGGCCCCCGGGTCTATTTTCCATCATATTAATCTTCCAACACTTAGTTATTTCCGTTGCTTTTATTTTACTTTGCATCTTTATCATAAAAATACCAAAAATATTATCTTATCATATCAATCAGATCTCACTCTCGTAAGTGACCGTGTAGGGATTGACAACCCCTTATCGCGTTGGTTGCGAGGATTTATTTGTTTGTGTAGGTGCGAGGGACTCGCGCGTAGCCTCCTACTAGATTGATACCTTGGTTCTCAAAAACTGAGGGAAATACTTACGCTACTTTGCTGCATCACCCTTTCCTCTTCAAGGGAAAACCAACGCAGTGCTCAAGAGGTAGCACCAATATAAATCTATTATGAGAGCCACTTATGGATTGCCCACCAAAGATGGCAATACCTAGATCTATCCTTGTGTTTATGCCTAGCTAGGGGCGTTAAACGATAGCGCTTGTTGGGAGGCAACCCAATTTTATTTTTAGTTTTTTGCTTTTTGCTTCTGTTTAGGAATAAATATCTGATCTATCCTCTGGTTAGATGTGTTTTTATGTTTTAATTAGTGTTTGTGCCAAGTTAAACCTATAGGATCTTCTTGGATAATAGTTATTTGATCTTGCTGTAATTTCCAGAAACTTTCTGTTCACGAAAATAATTGTTAAAAATCACCAGAACGTGATAAAATATTGATTACAATTGCTGCTGATCAATAAACAAATTGTCTACGTCTTCCTATTTTGGCTGATTTTTTGGAGTTCGACAAGTTTGCGTTAGTTACAGATTACTACGGACTGTTCTGTTTTTGACAGATTCTGTTTTTCGTGTGTTGTTTGCTTATTTTGATGAATCTATGGCTAGTAAAAGAGTTTATAAACCATAGAGAAGTTGTACAGTAGGTATAACACCAATATAAATAAATAATGAGTTCATTACAGTACCTTGAAGTGGTATTTTGTTTTCTTTCGCTAACGGAGCTCACGAGATTTTTTGTTAAGTTTTGTGTTGTGAAGTTTGCAAGTTTTGGGTAAAAGATTTGATGGATTATGGAACAAGGAGTGGCAAGAGCCTAAGATTGGGGATGCCCATGGCACCCCCTAGATAATCTAAGGACACAAAAAAGCCAAAGCTTGGGGATGCCCCGGAAGGCATCCCCTCTTTTGTCTACTTCCATCGGTAACTTTACTTGGAGCTATATTTTTATTCACCACATGATATGTGTTTTACTTGGAGCGTCTTCTATGATTTGAGTCTTTGCTTTTTTAGTTTACCACAATCATCCTTGCTGTACACACCTTTTGAGATAGACACACATGATTCGGAAATTATTAGAATACTCTATGTGCCTCACTTATATCTTTTGAGTTATATAGTTTTTGCTATAGTACTTCACTTATATCTTTTAGAGCACGGTGGTGGATTTGTTTTATAGAAACTATTGATCTCTCATGCTTCACTTAGATTATTTTGAGAGTCTTAAGTAGCATGGTAATTTGCTTAAATAATCCTAATATGCTAGGTATTCAAGATTAGTAAAAACTTTCTGATGAGTGTGTTCAATACTAAGAGAAGTTTGATGCTTGATGATTGTTTTGAGACATGGAGGTAGTGATATCAAAGTTGTGCTAGAGTAGTTGTGAATTTGAGAAATACTTGTGTTGAAGTTTGCAAGTCCCGTAGCATGCACGTATGGTAAACATTATGTAACAAATTTGAAACATGAGGTGTTCTTTGATTGTCCTCCTTATGAGTGGCGGTCGGGGACGAGCGAGGGGAATTCCTACTAATCTATCCCCCTAGGAGCATGCGCGTAGTGCTTGGTTTTTGATGACTTGTAGATTTTTGCAATAAGTATGTGAATTCTTTATGACTAATGTTGAGTCCATGGATTATACACACTCTTACCTTTCCATCATTGCTAGCCTCTTCGGTACCGTGCATTGCCCTTTCTCACATTGAGAGTTGGTGCAAACTTCGCCGGTGCATCCAAACCCTGTGATATGATACACTCTTTCACACATAAACCTCCTTATATCTTCCTCAAAACAGCCAGCATACCAACCTATTGTGGCATTTCCATAGCTATTCTGAGATATATTGCCATGCAACTTTCCACAATCTCGTTTATCATGACACGTTCATCATTGTCATATTGCTTTGCATGATCATGTAGTTGACATAGTATATGTGGCAAAGCCACCGTTCATAATTCTTTCATACATGTCACTCTTGGTTCATTGCATATCCTGGTACACCGCCGGAGGCATTCATATAGAGTCATACTTTGTTCTAGTATCGAGTTGTAATCATTGAGTTGTAAATAAATAGAAGTGTGATGATCATCATTTTTCTAGAGCATTGTCCCAAGTGAGGAATAAAAAAAGAGAGAGAAAGGCCATAAAAAAGAGAAGGCCCAAAAAAGAGAAAAAAAAGAGAAGGGACAATGTTACTATCCTTTACCACACTTGTGCTTCAAAGTAGCACCATAATCTTCATGATAGAGAGTCGCTTGTTTTGTCACTTTCATATACTAGTGGGAATTTTTCATTATCGAACTTGGCTTGTATATTCCAACAGTGGGCCTCCTCAAGTGCCCTAGGTCTTCGTGAGCAAGCAAGTTGGATGCACACCCACTTAGTTTCTTTTGTTGAGCTTTCATATATTTATAGCTCTAGTGCATCCGTTGCATGGCAATCCCTACTCCTTGCATTAACATCAATCGATGGGCATCTCCATAGCTCATTGATTAGCCTCGTTGATGTGAGACTTTCTCCTTTTTTGTCTTCTCCACATAACCCCCATCATCATATTCTATTCCAGCCATAGTGCTATATCCATGGCTCACGCTCATGTATTGCGTGAAGGTTGAAAAAGTTTGAGATTACTAAAGTATGAAACAATTGCTTGGCTTGTCATCGGGGTTGTGCATGATGAGAGCATTCTTGTGTGACGAAAATGGAGCATGACTAAACTATATGATTTTGTAGGGATGAACTTTCTTTGGCCATGTTATTTTGAGAGGACATAATTGCTTAGTTAGTATGCTTGAAGTATTATTATTTTTATGTCAATATTGAACTTTTATCTTGAATCTTTCGGATCTGAATATTCATGCCACAATTAAGAAGAATGACATTGAAATTATGCCAAGTAGCATTCCACATCAAAAATTCCGTTTTTATGATTTACCTACTCGAGGACGAGCAGGAATTAAGTTTGGGGATGCTTGATACGTCTCCAACGTATCTATAATTTTTCATTGCTCCATGCTATATTTTCTTCTGTTTTGGACATTATTGGGCTTTATTATTCACTTTTATATTATTTTTGGGACTAACCTATTAACCGGAGGCCCAGCCCATAATTGTTGTTTTTTTGCCTATTTCAGAGTTTCGCACAAAAAGAATATCAAACGGAGTCCAAATGGAATGAAACCTTCGGGAACGTGATTTTCGGAACGAACATGATCCAGAGGACTTGGACCCTACGTCAAGAAAGCTACCAGGAAGCCACGAGGTAGGGGGGCGCGCCTACCCCCCTGGGCGCGCCCTCCACCCTCGTGGGCCCCATGTTGCTCCACCGACGTACTCCTTCCTCCTATATATACCGACGTACCCCCAAACGATCAGATATATAGCCAAAAACCTAATTCCACCGCCGCAACCTTCTATACCCACGAGATCCCATCTTGGGGCCTGTTCCGGAGCTCCGCCGGAGGGGGCATCGATCACGGAGGGCTTCTAGATCAACTCCATAGCCTCTCCGATGAAGTGTGAGTTGTTTACCTGAGACCTTCGGGTCAATGGTTATTAGCTAGATGGCTTCCTCTCTCTTTTTGGATCTCAATACAATGTTCCCCCCCTCTCTTGTGGATATCTATTTGATGTAATCTTCTTTTGCGGTGTGTTTGTTGAGACCGATGAATTGTGGGTTTATGATCAAGTTTATCTATGAACAATATTTGAATCTTCTGAATTCTTTTATATATGATTGGTTATCTTTGCAAGTCTCTTCGAATTATCAGTTTGGTTTGGCCTACTAGATTAATCTTTCTTGCAATGGGAGAAGTGCTTAGCTTTGGGTTCAATCTTGCGGTTTCCTTTCCAAGTGACAGTAGGGGCAGCAAGGCACGTATTGTATTGTTGCCATCGAGGATAACAAGATGGGGTTTTTATCATATTGCATGAATTTATCCCTCTACATCATGTCATTTTGCTTAAGGCGTTACTCTGTTCTTAAGAACTCAATACTCTAGATGCATGCTGGATAGCGGTCGATGTGTGGAGTAATAGTAGTAGATGCAGGCAGGAGTCGGTCTACTTGTTTCGGACGTGATGCCTATATACATGATCATACCTAGATATTCTCATAACTATGCTCAATTCTGTCAATTGCTCAACAGTAATTTGTTCACCCACCGTAAAATACTTATGCTCTTGAGAGAAGCCACTAGTAAAACCTATGGCCCCCGGGTCTATTTTCCATCATATTAATCTTCCAACACTTAGTTATTTCCGTTGCTTTTATTTTACTTTGCATCTTTATCATAAAAATACCAAAAATATTATCTTATCATATGTATCAGATCTCACTCTCGTAAGTGACCGTGTAGGGATTGACAACCCCTTATCGCGTTGGTTGCGAGGATTTATTTGTTTGTGTAGGTGCGAGGGACTCGCGCGTAGCCTCCTACTGGATTGATACCTTGGTTCTCAAAAACTGAGGGAAATACTTATGCTACTTTGCTGCATCACCCTTTCCTCTTCAAGGGAAAACCAACGCAGTGCTCAAGAGATAGCAAAAGTCCGTGGAAAAGAAACCTAAAAAGGGGAAAGAGAAACAGTGAAAGCATGTGTGTCCCGGAGCAGTCGAGCCGTATTGCGGATCACAAGCTAGTTATGCCTCCGCCTATGCCCATGGTATTTTGAGTGCGTAGTTATGTACGCGCGGTGCAAAACCCGCCACTTGATCGACACTGGGATGGAGGCCAAATTGCTAGTCGAGCTCTTGACGAGCCGAGCTGTCCTGCTACAGAATAGTCCAGACCCTCTTGATAGTGTCCACGAGCTCGGCCGCCGAATTAAGGTTCTGTTTGAAAAGGCCGCTCTGTACTTCTGCTGCTAAGGCAGCGGTATGCTCCTCGGTACGGAGGGAGTGTTCCGTGTTTCCATTAACTGTTATGACGCCGAGTGGTCCGGGCATTTTGAGCTTGAGGTAAGCATAATGAGGCACCGCATTGAATCGAGCAAATGCGGTCTGTCCGAGCAGTGTGTGATAGCCGCTGCGAAAAGGGACAATATCGAAGATTAACTCTTCGCTTCAGAAGTTGTCCGGAGATCCGAAGACAACCTCGAGCATAATTGAGCCCGTACAGCGAGCCTCTACACCTGGTATGACTCCTTTAAAGGTAGTCTTTGTGGGCTTGATCCGTGATGGGTTAATGCCCATTTTGCGCACTGTATCCTGATAGAGCAGATTGAGGCTGCTGCCACCGTCCATGAGGACTCGCGTCAGGTGGAATCCATCAATGATTGGGTCGAGGACCAGTGCGGCTGAACCGCCATGACGGATACTGGTCGGGTGATCCCGACGATCAAAGGTGATCGGGCATGACGACAATGGATTGAATTTTGGGGCGACTGGCTCTATCGCATAGACATCCCTGAGCGCGCGCTTGCGCTCCCTCTTAGGGATGTGTGTGGCATATATCATGTTCACCGTTTTGACCTGAGGGGGAAACATCTTTTGCCCCCCTGTGTTCGGTTGCCGGGGCTCCTCGTCATCGTCCTTGCTTTGCGATCCCTTTTCCTTGTTCTCGGCATTTAACTTGCCGACCTGTTTAAAAACCCAACAATCTCTATTGGTATGATTGGCTGGTTTGTCTGGGGTGCCGTGGATCTGGCACGGACGATCAAGTATGCGGTCCAAGCTGGATGGTCCCTGATTGTTTCTTTTATATGGCTTCTTCCGCTGACCGGACTTGGAGCCACTGAATCCGGCGTTGACTGTCGTGTCATCGGTGTTATCACCATTGCTTCGACGTTTGTGTCTGCTGCGTCGGAGCTTACCGTTGCTATTTTTGCCCTCGAAGGTGCCTATTTCGCTTGCTGTGTTTTCGCTACGGGCCAGCCAACTATCATCACCCGCACAAAAGCGGGTCATGAGTGCCGTGAGGGCTGCCATGGACTTCGGCTTTTCCTCGCCGAGGTGGCGGGTGAGCCATTTGTCACGGATGCTATGTTTAAAGGCCGCTAGGGCTTCGGCATCCGAACAGTCGATGATCTGGTTCTTTTTAGTTAGGAACCTAGTCCAGAATTTCCTGGCTGACTCTCCGGGCTGTTGAACTATGTGACTTAAGTCATCAGCATCTGGTGGCAGGACATATGTACCTTGGAAGTTGTCAAGGAAAGCTTCTTCCAAGTCCTCCCAGCTGCCAATAGAACTTTCAGGCAGACTATTTAGCCAATGCCGAGCTGGCCCTTTGAGTTTTAGTGGGAGGTATTTGATGGGATGAAGGTCATCCCCGCGGGCCATGTGGATGTGGAGAATAAAATCCTCGATCCATACCGCGGGATCGGTTGTTCCATCGTATGATTCGATGTTTACGGGTATAAACCCTTCTGGGAATTCATGATCCATTACTTCGTCGGTGAAGCAAAGAGGGTGTGCGGCGCCTCTATATCGAGCCGCATCGCAACGTAGCTCCGATGGAGTCCGTCTCCGGTTTTCGGCCCGGGCGTGACTAGGTTTGTCACATCCGAATAGATAGCCATCGTCGCGTGTCAAAGCACGTCCTCGCGATCCGTAGATCGATCTTGTATGTCCTGCTCTACTGTCCAGGTCCTGCCGAAGGTCATGTGTATAACCCCCGAGCTGTTTTATCCCTGCCTTTACGGTGAGGTGGGGCAGTCTGGTGTTTGGCTTGAGTTGCCGCTTTATCTCAACCTCGTGGTGGTCGGTCAGCCGCATTGTGCGATGCTGGTACGGGCTCTGGCGCCTCGTCATCGAACTGAGGTAGCAATTTGCGCTTCGGGTAGCTTTTGGCTGGGCGCTTAAGGACGTATTGTTCGGCTGCTAGGACATCAGTCCATCTGTCGTTGAGCAGATCTTGGTCAGCTTGAACCTGCTGCTGCTTCTTTTTCAGGCTCCTTGAAGTGGCTATTAGCTGGCGCTTGTAGCGCTCCTGATCGAGAGGTTCCTCAGGAACGATAAAATCCTCGTTGCCGAGGCTCACCTCCTCCTCGGAGAGTGGATGGTAACTACCGTCCTCCGAGTCTTCGTCTATGGCCTGTTCATCGGGGCTAACTCGACCATCCTCCCGATTGTCTTGTTCGGCAGTTTGTTCATCGGGGTCTTCTATGTCTTCGGCACCGTCCGGGGTGTTATCGTCTTCTGTGCCGGTGCTGCTGTCTTTTCTGCGATGCGATTTAGAGTGGCGTTGCTGACGCCGGCGCTTTGGTTGCGTCTTAGGAGGGTCATCCTCCACTGGGTTTTCCTTGTCATCGCCGCCATTATCTTTTGGTGCATCCACCATGTATACGTCATATGAGGAAGTGGCCATCCATCGTCCAGTGAACGGCGGGTTTTGGGCCTCCTCTTCTCCGGTATCGTCGTCCATACCGTCGATGTCTTCGGAGTCATAATCGAGAGTGTCGGTGAGGTCTTCGACAGTGGCTATGAAGTGGGCGGTGGGTGGGAAACAAAATTCTCCCTCATCAGCCTCCAGTTCGAACCGGATATAATTCGGCTAGGAGTCCCCCACTAGGGATAGATTTTTTAATGAGTTCAGCATGTCGCCTAAAGGCGAGTGCCGGAAGATGTCCGCGGCGCTGAATTCGGCGATCGATGACCAATCCTTCTCGACATACGCGGGCGCACATGGCTTGGAACTTGTAGCCGAAAACGAGTCCGAGGTTTCGGAGATACAGATACCACCTGAGGTTAGGTATGTGTGTGGCTCGAACGCCGTGGAGTCTGCGGCTTCCATGGTGGGGTTGAACTTCTTGTCCTCGGATGGCGCGATCTGCTCCTGATATAAGGCCAGAGCGGGTACAAGTGCAATTTCCAGAGTGTGGTCCGATGACATATTTGAGTCATGTTCATCGTAGGGATAGGGAGCGGCTGCCGTGGTCTCGAATCCATCAAATTTCAAGTCTCCATGGATGTCCGAGACATAGCTCAAGCTCCCAAATCTGACCTGATGGCCAGGGGCGTAGCTGTCGATCTGCTCCAGATGGCCAAACAAGTTGGCCCGCAGTGCGAAGCCGCCGAACACAAAGATCTGTCCGGTGAGGAAGGTTTCCCCTTGGATAGCGTCGTTGTGGATGATTGCAGGCGCCACCAAACCTTTTGGGGACAGCACATTGGAAATCTCAATGAAAGCACCAATGTTGGTGTCAAAACCGGTGGATCTTGGTAGGGCGTCCCGACCTATGCGTCTAAGGTTGATGGTAACAGAAGACGGGGGACACAATGTTTACCCAGGTTCAGGCCCTCTCTATGGAGGTAATACCCTACTTCCTGCTTGATTGATCTTGATGAATATGAGTATTACAAGAGTTGATCTACCACGAGATCGTAATGGCTAAAACCCTAGAAGTCTAGCCTGTCTGACTATATCTGCATATATGTTGCCTCTACGGACTAAATCGTCTGGTTTATATAGACACTGGAGGGATCTAGGGTTACATAAGGTCGGTTACACAGAAAGGAATCTTCATATTTGGCCGCCAAGCTTGCCTTCCACGCCAAAGAGAGTCCCATCCGGACACAGGAGAGAGTCGTTGGTCTTGTATCTCCACGGCCCATTAGTCCGGCCCATATCCAACAAGCCGGCCGCCCGAGGACCCCTTAGTCGAGGACTCCCTCACCTGGTACGGCGCCGGAACCAGCATCTTCGTTAAAAGAGGAATAGCTAGGTCTTCGGGCATTGGAGCCGGACACTTGATCCGCTCCGCCTTCTTCGTCCAGCCCTGAAGGATGAGGTGAAGGCTTAGCATACTCCTTGGATCTACAAGATGAGGATATGTTTGGAAATCTGAAAAGCTTCCTGGCGTAGCCGGATGAGCACAGTCGAGGCCGAGGTCTTCGGTCATTTCCGGCCACGACTTCTGGGCCTTGGCAAGCAGCCATATTTCTTCGTGTGTCGTGCTGAAGAACCTGCAAGGTCCGAGTGCTGGCCGGATCGAACTCCCACATATGGAGAGTCCGGCGTTGGCAGGGGAGAATCCGGCCAAAAAGCATCACCTGGTGTTGGAAATATGCCCTAGAGGCAATAATAAACTGGTTATTATTATATTTCCTTGTTCATGATAATTGTCTATTGTTCATGCTATAATTGTGTTATCCGGAAATCGTAATACATGTGTGAATACATAGACCACAACATGTCCCTAGTGAGCCTCTAGTTGACTAGCTCGTTGATCAATAGATGGTTACGGTTTCCTGACCATGGACATTGGATGTCATTGATAACGGGATCACATCATTAGGAGGATGATGTGATGGACAAGACCCAATCCTAAGCATAGCACTAGATCGTGTAGTTCGTTTGCTAAAGCTTTTCTAATGTCAAGTATCATTTCCTTAGACCATGAGATCGTGCAACTCCCAGATGTTGTAGGAATGCTTTGGGTGTACCAAACGTCACAACGTAACTGGGTGACTATAAAGGTGCACTACAGGTATCTCCGAAAGTGTCTATTGGGTTGGCACGGATCGAAACTGGGATTTGTCACTCCGTATGACGGAGAGGTATCTCTGGGCCCACTCGGTAATGCATCATCATAATGAGCTCGATGTGACCAAGTAGTTGGCCATGGGATCATGCATTACGGAACAAGTAAAGTGACTTGCTGGTAACGTGATTGACTGAGGTATTGGGATACCGACGATCGAATCTCGGGCAAGTAACGTACCGATTGACAAAGGGAATTGTATACGAGATTTCTTGAATCCTCAACATCGTGGTTCATCCGATGAGATCATCGTGGAACGTGTGGGAGCCAACATGGGTATCCAGATCCTGTTGTTTGTTATTGGCTAGAGAGGTGTCTCAGTCATGTCTGCATGATTCCCGAACCCGTAGGGTCTACACACTTAAAGTTCGATGACGCTAGGGTTATAAGGAAGGTTTGTATGTGATTACCGAATGTTGTTCGGAGTCCTGGATGAGATCCCGGACATCACGAGGAGTTCTGGATTGGTCCGGAGGTGAAGATTTATATATGGGAAGTCATCGTACGGTCACTGAAAATATTCGGGGGTATACCGGTATTGTACCGGGACCACCGGAGGGGTTCCGGGGGTCCACCGGGTGGGTCCACCTGCCCCGGAGGGCTTTTATGGGCTGTAGGTGAAAGGGAACCAGCCCCTAAGTGGGCTGGGCGCCATCCCCCTAGGGCCCATGCGCCTAGGGTTTGGGGGAACCCTAAAGGGGGGCGCCCCCATGCTTGGGGGGCAAGCCCCCTCCCCCTTGGCCGCCGCCCCCCTCTAGATCTCATCTAGAGGGGCCGGCCCCCTTCCCCCTTCTCCCTATAAATAGAGGGGTGGAGGGAGGGCTGCAACACCACATCCAAGGCGCAGCCCCTCCCCTCCCCAACACCTCTCCTCCTCCGCATGAGCTTGGCGAAGCCCTGCCGGAGAACTGCCACTCCACCACCACCACGCCATCGTGCTGCTGTTGGAGCCTTCTTCCTCAACCTCTCCCTCCTCCTTGCTGGATCAAGGCGCGGGAGACGTCACCGGGCTGCACGTGTGTTGAACGCGGAGGCACCGTTGTTCGTTGTTTCGATCGGATCCTGCCGTGATCTGAATCGCTACGTGTACGACTCCTCCAACCGCGTTCTTGCAATGCTTCCGCATCGTGATCTTCAAAGGTATGAAGATGCACTCCCCTCTCGTTGCTAGTAAACTCCATAGATTGATCTTGGTGATGCGTAGAAATTTTTTAATTTCTGCAACGATCCCCAACACCTGCATCACGTCGGCAAGACTGGTGTTCTTCTCCATCATGCTCTTGACGCGCTTTTGCAGCGTCATCACCTCGTCGGACGCCGCCCAATCTAGGCCCTTGTTAATTCATGATGTAAGCCGCATTGGAGGACCGGATTTGAACTCAGGAGTGGCGGCCCATGTGCCGTCGCGGGGTTCCGTGATGTAGAACCACTCCTGCTGCCATCCCATCACGGTATCCGCAAAGGTCCCCTTGGGCCAGGTGACGTTGGGGATCTTGCTCACCATGGCGCCGCCACACTCCGCATGTTGACCATCGGACACTTTCGGCTTCATGTTGAAGACCTTGAGCAACAGGCCAAAGTGGGGGGGGGGATGCGGAGGAACTCCTCACACACGACGATGAACGCCGAAATGTTGAGGAAGGAATTAGTGGCTAGATCATGGAAATCTAGCCCGTAATAGAACATGAGCCCGCGGATGAAAGGGTTGAGAGGAAACCCTAGTCCACGAAGAAAGTGGGGGATAAATACTACCCTCTCATTGGACTCCGAGTGGGGATGATCTGCTTTTTAGCAGGGAGCCGGTGGGCGATTTCCGCGGCTAAGTACCCCGCTTCCCGGGGTTCCTTGATGTTCCCCTCCGTGACAGAGGAGGCCATCCACTTGCCCTGCACTCCAGATTCAGACATGGTTGTTGTGTTTCCTGGGGACGGAAAGAATTGAAACTTGGGCATTGGAACTCGAGGGCGGATGGGCTGAGGAGGAAGAAGGCGTGGGGTAAAAAGATGGATCCTTATATTCTTATAAAGGCAGTGAATATCGAGCATCCTCCCATGAGCCTTAAAACTCGCCTATTCCCAAGGGGCCGTGCAAATGGCACGATTGGATTACCCAAACCCGTATCGATGAGAATCCTGTAATAAGGGGACACGATCTCTGCTTTGACAAGACGTGTCAATGAAGACTGCGCCTCGAAACGCGAAGCGGGAGGCTAAAAAATGGTTCAAACTAATAATAAGGCCAGAACATAATGCCTCGCCGGAAAAGCTGTCAGAAGAGATAGTATATCTTTGTTTAAGTATTCTGCCCTTGTGGTTCAGGGTTGTAACTATTATACAGAGCCGGATATAGTTCTTTTGATCAACTACTTTGAAGTATTTGGAGGAGGAACCCGCCTTGCAATGCCGAAGACAAACTGCGCGCCGGACACATCGTCTTTGAAGCCTGGTTCAGAGGCTACTGAGGGAGTCCTGGATTAGGGGGTCCCCGGGCGTCCGAGGTATGTGACATTGGCCGAACTGATGGGCTGTGAAGATACAAGACAGAAGGCCTACCCCCGTGTCCGGATGGGATTCTCCTTTACGTGGATGGCAAGCTTGGCGTTCGGATGTGAAGATTCCTTTCTCTGTTAACCGACTCTGTACAACCCTAGGCCCTCCGGTGTCTATATAAACCGAAGGGTTTAGTCCGTAGAGGCAATCACAATCATACATGCTAGACATCTAGGGTTTAGCCATTACGATCTCGAGGTAGATCAACTGCTGTAACCCCTATACTCATCATAGTCAATCAAGCAGGAAGTAGGGTATTACCTCCATTAAGAGGGCCCGAACCTGGGTAAACATTGTGTCCCCCGCCTCCTGTTACCTTTGATCCACAAACACACAGTTCGGGACCCCCTACCCAAGATCGGCCGGTTTTGACACTGACAGCCGCCCAGGCCCAGCTTGTGGCGGTCATCACACAAAACGAACGAAGCTTCTCCGGCAACGGTCGGCAAACCACGGCTGAAGAGTTGGCAATCTCCAAGAGCGTTCGAGCAGCCGTCCATTCCTTCGCTGTTGGGGAACGTAGTAATTTCAAAAGAATTCCTACGTACACGCAAGATCATGGTGATGCATAGCAACGAGAGGGGAGAGTGTTGTCTACGTACCCTCGTAGACCGAAAGCGGAAGCGTTAACACAACGCGATTGATGTAGTCGTACCTCTTCACGATCCGACCGATCAAGTACCAAACGTACGGCACCACCAAGTTCAGCACACGTTCAGCTCGATGACGTCCCTCGAACTCTGATCCAGCCGAGTGTTGAGGGAGAGTTTCGTCAGCACGACGGCGTGGTGACAATGATGATGTTCTACCGACGCAGGGCTTCGCCTAAGCACCGCTACAATATTATCGAGGTGTAATATGGTGGAGGGGGGCACCGCACACGGCTAAGAGATCAATGATCAATGGTCTGTTTAGAGCTGCCCCCTGCCCCCGTATATAAAGGAGCAAGGGGGGTTTGGCCGTCCAAGGGGAGAGGCACGCCAGGAGGAGTCCTACTACCGGGAGTAGGACTCCCCCCTTTTCCATGTTGGACAAGGAGAGAGGGGGGGCAGAGGTGGAGGGGAGGAAGGAAAGGGGGGCGCCCCCCCCTCTCCTTGTCCTATTCGGACTGGGGGGTGGGGCGTGCGGCCCTGCCCTGGCCTCCTCTCCTCTCTTCCACCTAGGCCCACTAAGGCCCATTAAGTTACCGGGGGGTTCCGGTAACCTCCCGGTACTCCGGAAAAATCCCGATTTCACCCGGAACACTTCCGATATCCAAACATAGGCTTCCAATATATCAATTTTTATGTATCGACCATTTCGAGACTCCTCGTTATGTCCGTGATCACATCCGGGACTCCGAACAACCTACGGGGGGTGGGGCGTGCGGACCCTACGGGTTCGAGAACTATGTAGACATGACCGAGACACCTCTCCGGTCAATAACCAATAGCGGAACCTGGATGCTCATATTGGTTCCCACATATTCTACCAAGATCTTTATCGTTCAGACCGCATAACAACATACGTTGTTCCCTTTGTCATCGGTATATTACTTTCTCGAGATTCGATCGTCGGTATCTCGATACCTAGTTCAATCTCATTACTGGCAAGTCTCTTTACTCGTTCCGTAATACATCATCCCGCAACTAACTCATTAGTTACAATGCTTGCAAGGCTTATAGTGATGTGTATTACTGAGTGGGCCCAGAGATACCTCTCCTACAATCGGAGTGACAAATCCTAATCTCGAAATACGCCAACCCAACAAGTACCTTTGGAGACACCTGTAGAGCACCTTTATAATCACCCAGTTACGTTGTGACGTTTGGTAGCACACAAAGTGTTCCTCTGGTAAACGGGAGTTGCATAATATCATAGTCATAGGAACATGTATAAGTCATGAAGAAAGCAATAGCAACATACTAAATGATCGAGTGCTAAGCTAACGGAATGGGTCATGTCAATCACATCATTCTCCTAATGATGTGATCCCGTTAATCAAATGACAACTCATGTCTATGGCTAGGAAACATAACCATCTTTGATCAACGAGCTAGTCAAGTAGAGGCATAGTAGTGACACTCTATTTGTCTATGTATTCACACAAGTATTATGTTTCCGGTTAATACAATTCTAGCATGAATAATAAACATTTATCATGATATAAGGAAATAAATAATAACTTTATTATTGCCTCTAGGGCATATTTCCTTCAGTCTCCCACTTGCACTAGAGTCAATAATCTAGATTACACAGTAATGATTCTTGCACCCATGGAGTCTTGGTGTTGATCATGTTTTGCTCGTGGAAGAGGCTTAGTCAACGGGTCTGCACCATTCAGATCCGTATGTATCTTGCAAATTTCTATGTCTCCCACCTGGACTAAATCCCGGATGGAATTGAAGCGTCTTTTGATGTGCTTGGTTCTTTTGTCAAATCTGGATTCCTTTGCTAAGGCAATTGCACCAGTATTGTCACAAAAGATTTTCATTGGACCCGATGCACTAGGTATGACACCTAGATCGGATATGAACTCCTTCATCCAGACTCCTTCATTTGCTGCTTCCGAAGCAGCTATGTACTCCGCTTCACACGTAGATCCCGCCACGACACTTTGCTTAGAACTGCACCAACTGACAGCTCCACCGTTCAATGTAAACACGTATCCGGTTTGTGATTTAGAATCGTCCGGATCAGTGTCAAAGCTTGCATCAACGTAACCATTTACGATGAGCTCTTTGTCACCTCCATAAACGAGAAACATATCCTTAGTCCTTTTCAGGTATTTCAGGATGTTCTTGACTGCTGTCCAGTGATCCACTCCTGGATTACTTTGGTACCTCCCTGCTAAACTTATAGCAAGGCACACATCAGGTCTGGTACACAGCATTGCATACATGATAGAGCCTATGGCTGAAGCATAGGGAACATCTTTCATCTTCTCTCTATCTTCTGCAGTGGTCGGGCATTGAGTCTTACTCAATCTCACACCTTGTAATACAGGCAAGAACCCTTTCTTTGCTTGATCCATTTTGAACTTCTTCAAAACTTTGTCAAGGTATGTGCTTTGTGAAAGTCCAATTAAGCGTCTTGATCTATCTCTATAGATCTTGATGCCCAATATATATGCAGCTTCACCGAGGTCTTTCATTGAAAAACTCTTATTCAAGTATCCCTTTATGCTATCCAGAAATTCTATATCATTTCCAATTAGCAATATGTCATCCACATATAATATCAGAAATGCTACTGAGCTCCCACTCACTTTCTTGTAAATACAGGCTTCTCCAATAGTCTATAAAACCAAATGCTTTGATCACACTATCAAAGTGTCTATTCCAACTCCGAGAGGCTTGCACCAGTCCATAAATGGATCCCTAGAGCTTGCACACTTTGTTAGCTCCCTTTTGGATCGACAAAACCTTCCGGTTGCATCATATACAACTCTTCTTCCAGAAATCCATTCAGGAATGCAGTTTTGACATCCATTTGCCAAATTTCATAATCATAAAATGCGGCAATTGCTAACATGATTCGGACAGACTTGAGCATCGCTACGGGTGAGAATGTCTGATCGTAGTCAATCCCTTGAACTTGTCGAAAACCTTTCGCAACAAGTCGAGCTTTATAGACAGTAACATTACCGTCAGCGTCAGTCTTCTTCTTGAAGATCCATTTATTTTCAATGGCTTGCCGATCATCGGGCAAGTCAACCAAAGTCCATACTTTGTTCTCATACATGGATCCCATCTCGAATTTCATGGCCTCAAGCCATTTTGCGGAATCTGGGCTCACCATCGCTTCTTCATAGTTCGTAGGTTCGTCATGGTCTAGTAACATAACTTCCAGAACAGGATTACCGTACCACTCTGGTGCGGATCTTAATCTGGTTGACCTACGAGGTTCAGTAATAACTTGATCTGAAGTTTCATGATCATTATCATTTACTTCCTCACTAATTGGTGTAGGTGTCGCAGAAACTGGTTTCTGTGATGATCTAGTTTCCAATAAGGGAGGAGGTACAGTTACCTCATCAAATTCTACTTTCCTCCCACTCACTTCTTTCGAGAGAAACTCCTTCTCTAGAAAGGATCCATTCTTAGCAACGAATGTCTTGCCTTCGGATTTGTGATAGAAGGTGTACCCAACAGTCTCCTTTGGGTATCCTATGAAGACACATTTCTCCGATTTATGTTCGAGCTTATCAAGTTGAAGTTTCTTCACATAAGCATCGCAACCCCAAACTTTAAGAAATGACAACTTTGGTTTCTTGCCAAACCATAGTTCATAAGGCGTCGTCTCAACGGATTTCGATGGTGCCCTATTTAGAGTGAATGCAGCCGTCTCTAAAGCATAACCCCAAAACGATAGCGGTAAATCAGTAAGAGACATCATAGATCGCACCATATCTAGTAAAGTACGATTACGACGTTCGGACACACCATTACGTTGTGGTGTTCCGGGTGGCGTGAGTTGCGAAACTATTCCGCATTGTTTCAAATGTAGGCCAAACTCGTAACTCAAATATTCTCCTCCACGATCTGATCGTAGAAACTTTATTTTCTTGTTACGATGATTCTCAACTTCGCTCTGAAATTCTTTGAACTTTTCAAATGTTTCAGACTTATGTTTCCTTAAGTAGATATACCCATATCTGCTCAAATCATCTCTGAAGGTGAGAAAATAACGATATCCGCCACGAGCCTCAATATTCATCGGACCACACACATCTATATGTATGATTTCCAACAAATCAGTTGCTCTCTCCATAGTTCCGGAGAACGGTGTTTTAGTCATCTTGCCCATGAGACACGGTTCGCAAGTACCAAGTGATTCATAATCAAGTGATTCCAAAAGTCTATCATTATGGAGTTTCTTCATGCGCTTTACACCGATATGACCTAAACGGCAGTGCCACAAATAAGTTGCACTATCATTATCAACTCTGCATCTTTTGGCTTCGACATTATGAATATGTGTGTCACTACTACCGAGATTCATTAAAAATAGACCACTCTTCAAGGGTGCATGACCATAAAAGATATTACTCATATAAATAGAACAACCATTATTCTCTGATTTAAATGAATAATCGTCTCGCATCAAACAAGATCCAGATATAATGTTCATGCTCAACGCTGGCACCAAATAACAATTATTTAGGTCTAATACTAATCCCGAAGGTAGATGTAGAGGTAGCGTGCCGACAGCGATCACATCGACTTTGGAACCGTTTCCCACGTGCATCGTCACCTCGTCCTTGGCAGTGTTCGCTTAATCCGTAGTCCCTGTTTCGAGTTGCAAATATTAGCAACAGAACCAGTATCAAATACCCAGGTGCTACTGCGAGCTCTGGTAAGGTACACATCAATTACATGTATATCACATATACATTTGTTCACCTTGCCATCCTTCTTATCCGCCAAATACTTGGGGCAGTTCCGCTTCCAGTGACCAGTCTGCTTGCAGTAGAAGCACTCAGTCTCAGGCTTAGGTCCAGATTTGGGTTTCTTCTCCTGAACAGCAACTTGCTTGTTGTTCTTCTTTAAGTTCCCCTTCTTCTTCCCTTTGCCCTTTTTCTTGAAACTAGTGGTCTTATTGACCATCAACACTTGATGCTCCTTTTTGATTTCTACCTCCGCTGCCTTTAGCATTGCGAAGAGCTCGGGAATTGTCTTATTCATCCCTTGCATGTTATAGTTCATCACGAAGCTCTTGTAGCTTGGTGGCAGTGATTGAAGAATTCTGTCAATGACGCTATCATCCGGAAGATTAACTCCCAGTTCAATCAAGTGATTGTTATACCCAGACATTTTGAGTATATGCTCACTGACAGAACTATTCTCTTCCATCTTGCAGCTGTAGAACTTATTGGAGACTTCATATCTCTCAATCAGGGCATTTGCTTGAAATATTAACTTCAACTCCTGGAACATCTCATATGCTCCATGACGTTCAAAACGTCGTTGAAGACCCGGTTCTAAGCCGTAAAGCATGGCACACTGAACTATCGAGTAGTCATCAGCTTTGCTCGCCAGACGTTCATAACCTCTGGTGTTGCTCTTGCAGTAGGCCTGGCACCCAACGGTGCTTCCAGGACATAATTCTTCTGTGCAGCAATGAGGATAATCCTCAAGTTACGGACCCAGTCCGTATAATTGCTACCATCATCTTTCAACTTTGCTTTCTCAAGGACGCATTAAAATTCAACGAAACAACAGCACAGGCCATCTATCTACAATTAACATAGACAAGCAAGATACTATTAGGTACTAAGTTCATGATAAATTTAAGTTCTATTAATCATATTACTTAAGAACTCCCACTTAGATAGACATCCCTTTGATCATCTAAGTGATTACGTGATCCAAATCAACTAAACCATAACCGATCATCACGTGAAATGGAGTAGTTTTCAATGGTGAACATCACTATGTTGATCATATCTACTATATGATTCGCGCTCGACCTTTCGGTCTCAGTGTTCCGAGGCCATATCTGCATATGCTAGGCTCGTCAAGTTTAACCTGAGTATTCTGCGTGTGCAAAACTGGCTTGCACCCGTTGTAGATGGACGTAGAGCTTATCACACCCGATCATCACGTGGTGTCTGGGCACGACGAACTTTGGCAACGGTGCATACTCAGGGAGAACACTTTTATCTCATTTATAATGCTACCGTCAATCAAAGCAAGATAAGATGCATAAAAGATAAACATCACATGCAATCAATATAAGTGATATGATATGGCCATCATCATCTTGTGCTTGTGATCTCCATCTCCGAAGCACCGTCATGATCACCATCGTCACCGGTGCGACACCTTGATCTCCATCATAGCATCGTTGTCGTCTCGCCAACTATTGCTTTTACGACTATCGCTACCGCTTAGTGATAAAGTAAAACAATTCAGCATCATGTCTTGACCATATCACATCACAACATGCCCTGCAAAAACAAGTTAGACGTCCTCTACTTTGTTGTTGCAAGTTTTACGTGGCTGCTACGGGCTTAGCAAGAACCGTTCTTACCTACGCATCAAAACCACAACGATAGTTTGTCAAGTTGCTGCTGTTTTAACCTTCGCAAGGACCGGGCGTAGCCACACTCGGTTCAACTAAAGTGAGAGAGACTGACTCCTGCCAGTCACCTTTAAGCAACGAGTGCTCGCAACGGTGAAACCAGTCTCGTGTAAGCGTATGCGTAATGTCGGTCCGGGCTGCTTCATCTCACAATACCGCTGAACCAAAATATGACATGCTGGTAAGCAGTATGACTTATATCGCCCACAACTCACTTGTGTTCTACTCGTGCATATAACATCAACGCATAAAACCTGGCTCGGATGCCACTGTTGGGGAACGTAGTAATTTCAAAAAAATTCCTACGCACACGCAAGATCATGGTGCTGCATAGCAACGAGAGGGGAGAGTGTTGTCTACGTACCCTCGTAGACCGAAAGCGGAAGCGTTAACACAACGCGGTTGATGTAGTCGTACGTCTTCACGATCCGACCAATCAAGTACCAAACGTACGGCACCTCCGAGTTCAGCACATGTTCAGCTCGATGACGTCCCTCGAACTACGATCCAGCCGAGTGTTGAGGGAGAGTTTCGTCAGCACGACGGCGTGGTGACAATGATGATGTTCTACCGACGCAGGGCTTCGCCTAAGCACCGCTACGATATTATCAAGGTGTAATATGGTGGAGGGGGGCACCGCACACGGCTAAGAGATCAATGATCAATTGTCTGTTTAGAGGTGCCCCCTGCCCCCGTATATAAAGGAGCAAGGGGGGTTCGGCCGGCCAATGGGAGAGGCGCGCCAGGAGGAGTCCTACTCCTACCGGGAGTAGGACTCCCCCCTTTTCCATGTTGGACTAGGAGAGAGAGGGGGAAGAGGTGGAGGGGAGGAAGGAAAGGGGGGCGCCGCCCCCTCTCCTTGTCCTATTCAGACTGGGGGAGGGGCGTGCGGCCCTGCCCTGGCCTCCTCTCCTCTCTTCCACCTATTCCCACTAAGGCCCATTAAGTTACCGGGGGGTTCCGGTAACCTCCCGGTACTCCAGAAAAATCCCGATTTCACCCGGAACACTTCCGATATCCAAACATAGGCTTACAATATATCAATCTTTATGTCTCGACCATTTCGAGACTCCTCGTTATATCCGTGATCACATCCGGGACTCCGAGCAACCTTCGGTACATCAAAACATATAAACTCATAATATAACTGTCATCGTAACTTTAAGCGTGCGGACCCTACGGGTTCGAGAACTATGTAGACATGACCGAGACACCTCTCCGGTCAATAACCAATAGCGGAACCTGGATGCTCATATTGGTTCCCACATATTCTACGAAGATCTTTATCGGTCAGACCGTATAACAACATACGTTGTTCCCTTTGTCATCGGTATGTTACTTGCCCGAGATTCGATTGTCGGTATCTCGATACCTAGTTCAATCTCGTTACTGGCAAGTCTCTTTACTCGTTCCGTAATACATCATCCCGCAACTAACTCATTAGTTACAATGCTTGCAAGGCTTATAGTGATGTGTATTACTGAGTGGGCCCAGAGATACCTCTCCGACAATCGGAGTGACAAATGCTAATCTCGAAATACGCCAACCCAACAAGTACCTTTGGAGACACCTGTAGAGCACATTTATAATCACCCAGTTGCGTTGTGACGTTTGGTAGCACACAAAGTGTTCCTCTGGTAAACGGGAGTTGCATAAACTCATAGTCATAGGAACATGTATAAGTCATGAAGAAAGCAATAGCAACATACTAAACGATCGAGTGCTAATCTAACGGAATGGGTCAAGTCAATCACATCATTCTCCTAATGATGTGATCCCGTTAATCAAATGACAACTCATGTCTATGGCTAGGAAACATAACCATCTTTGATCAACGAGCTAGTCAAGTAGAGGCATACTAGTGACACTCTGTTTGTCTATGTATTCACACAAGTATTATGTTTCCGGTTAATACAATTCTAGCATGAATAATAAACATTTGTCATGATATAAGGAAATAAATAATAACTTTATTATTGCCTCTAGGGCATATTTCCTTCATTCGCCGCATACCTTGCCACGACGGAGCCCGTCCAAGCCCAGATCGCGGGCGCCCACGCCCAGCTCGTGGTGGCCTTTTCCAAAGAGATGGCGGACGCAGATGGCGAGATGCTTGCCGAGTATGGAGCGATGGATGCCATGGAGCCCCTTCCCCAGGAGATCGTCGGGCGCGAGCTGGACATGGAGGAGGCGACGGAGAGGACGAGCACCAGCCATAGTAGTACTCTTTTTTTTAATTAAGAGCGCTAGTCTTTAATTAGTTAGAGTAATGTTTAGGTCAGCTAGCTCTGTTTAATTGCTGAACTTGCTTGATTAAGAAGTGTGGGTGTGCTGTAGTCTCCTTTGTGTACCCAAATAATGTAATGACGTCGATGACCACTGTAAGAAATTCGAACCAAAATTTGCACGTTCAAACTCATCATACACGGGTTAAGCTATATGAATCATTCATGATGTTCACATATCATACACAGTGCTGAATAAGGGACCGTGTCTGATGACACTTTGTGCGCCAGTTTTTTCACTGCACCGATTCAAAATTTTCGGCTTTTGCGGAAATAACTACCTCCCCACCCCCTCCCCCTTACCAAAAGCCACATTTCTCCTGTTTCCACCTTCCTTTCCAAGTTGGAACATTGACTCCTTGCTTGCAGCGCCACATCCTCGTCGGCGAGCCTCCTTCATGCTGCTCGGCCTCGTCGATCCAGGCAGGTAATTCACACCCGACCCCCATCCTCCTCCTTCGACATCCCGCATGCCCCAACTGCCGGCGTGACACCTTCCACCCAAATCACCGACCCCTCCCCCAACTAAGCGCCGCCCTAAGCCATGATGCACGCAGTATAGCCAGGAGCTTAAGGAGCATTTGGCAGTGAAGAAGCAAATTGCGGCCGCACGCCCGGATGAGGTCGCGATGGCTGCCATTCGTGCCGACCCCTAGATCTTGGACAAGCACCTCACTGTCGAGGCCACCGTCGATGCCTCGAGCAGGAACGCCGTGACGCGGTTGGCTGCTTTAAACGACAGTTCGTGGCATTTTCTCGAGGCCACCATCGGTGCCTTCGACGAAGACTATGAGGTATTTTCTCAGCATGCCCGTGCTTACCTCAAGTCGAGAGCCAACAGGTTGGTGCCCGGAGCGGCTCAAGCAACTCACCACTACGACGAGGGCACCCATGATGTGGAGGCCTCGCCCTGTTCCATTTCCAAGGAACTAATCATCATCGATATCTCCGACGATGAGGAGTAGCTTGTCTTATTAGCTCACTATTTATAAGGACCTGTGTTCAGTTTACTAGCAATGTCGGTTAAGCATGCTCGGTTTACCCATTGCATGTGTTGCTCCTGCCTTTCCTGAACAAATTCTAGTGAATTGTCCTATCTACTTTTACAATGCAATCTGTTGCTCTAGTGTATATGTTCTATATGTCGTGCAATGTGGTGCTCACTTATTAACTGTTTGGTTAATTAGTTGTCGTCTTCAGTTAACTATTTGGTTCAATTCTGCAAATGTGATGTTCAATTCTTCAGGCTGCAATATTGTATCGTCTTCCATGTGAGAAATAAATCGAATTTATCTTTACAAAATACATGAGAAACAAATGCAATTGCTATATTTCCAAGTTGTCAAGCATGCTTGGTTTGGTTAGCTGTCTGATCTTCTAGTATGTTATACATTGTGCAATGTGGTGCTCAGCTAACGTTTGGTTCATTTGTTGTGCTGTTTAGTTAACTGTTTGGTTCAATTCAGCAATGTGGTGTTCAATTGTTGTGTGTGCATTCTGTTATTGCATACCATGTGAGAAATAAATCGAATTTGGTTGTAATAAATACATGAGAAACAAATACAATTGCTATATTTCCAATTTGTTAAGCATGCTTGGTTTGGTTAACTGTGTGATATTCTATTACGAGTGTGTTATATTGTGCAATGGTGCTCAGTTAATGTTGGTTCATTTGTTTTGGTGTTTAGTTAACTGCTTGGTTCATTTCTGCAATGCGATGTCCAATTGTCGTGGGTAGAATTTTGTATTGTTGTGGATGTGAGGAAAAATCGAATTTGGTTGCACTTAATACAAGAGAAACATATACAATTGCTATATTTCCTAGTTCATTATCATGCTTGGTTTGGATAAATGGGTTTTCCATGTGGCTTGAATTAATCTGATGAATCTGCAATGTGTTTATTTTTCATCAACATATTTTACTGATAGCATGTGAACCCTCACTTAACCTGATCACCAACTACCGTATATGTGTTGCAGGGAAACATTGGAAATAACTGAGCTTTACAATCGAGGTTTGCACATGCACGGTCCTTTGTCTAAAAGCACATTATTGTGCAATTGCAGGAACCATTCTAATATTTAAGTTTTTAACAATTTGGTCTTGCACATGTAGGTCCTGCTATCAGAGGTTTTGGCCCACTGTTCGACCTTTTTTGCATATGGGGAAATGAGTTGTCCATGAATATCAGTCAAGTCAAGAAAGTCAGAAAGATTGTTAGGATAAAGAAATTAGTGACAAAAAACAACAAGATCTTTGTCTGCACAATGAAGAAGACATCAGTTCACTACAGGATGGTACTAACTATTATAAGTGGGGAGAGTGTTGTCTACGTACCCTCGTAGACCGAAAGCGGAAGCGTTAACACAACGCGGTTGATTTAGTCGTACGTCTTCACGATCCGACCGATCAAGTACCAAACCCACGGCACCTCCGAGTTCAGCACATGTTCAGCTCGATGACGTCCCTCGAACTCCGATCCAACCGAGTGTTGAGGGAGAATTTCGTCAGCACGACGGCGTGGTGACAATGATGATGTTCTACCCACGCAGGGCTTCGCCTAAGCACCGCTACGATATTATCGAGGTGTAATATGGTGGAGGGGGCACCGCACACGGCTAAGAGATTAATGATCAATTGTGTGTTTAGAGGTGCCCCCCTGCCACCGTATATAAAGGAGCAAGGGGGGTTCGGCCGGCCAAGGGGAGAGGCGCGCCAGGAGGAGTCCTACTCCTACCGGGAGTAGGACTCCCCCCCTTTTCCATGTTCGACTAGGAGAGAGAGGGGGAGAGGTGGAGGGGAGGAAGGAAAGGGCCCCCCCCCCCCTCTCCTTGTCCTATTCGGACTGGGGGGAGGGGCGTGCGGCCCTGCCCTGGCCTCCTCTCCTCTCTTCCACCTAGGCCCACTAAGGCCCATTAAGTTACCGGGGGGTTCCGGTAACCTCCCGGTACTCCGGAAAAATACCGATTTCACCCGGAACACTTCCAATATGCAAACATAGGCTTCCAATATATCAATCTTTATGTCTCGACTATTTCGAGAATCCTCGTTATGTCCGTGATCACATCCGGGACTCCGAACAACCTTCGGTACATCAAAACATATAAACTCATAATATAACTGTCATCGTAACGTTAAGCGTGCGGACCCTACGGGTTCGAGAACTATGTAGAATTGACCGAGACACCTCTCCGGTCAATAACCAATAGCGGAACCTGGATGCTCATATTGGTTCCCACATATTCTATGAAGATCTTTATCGGTCAGACCGCATAACAACATACGTTGTTCCCTTTGTCATCGGTATGTTACTTGCCCGAGATTCGATCGTCGGTATCTCGATACCTAGTTCAATCTCGTCACTGGCAATTCTCTTTACTCGTTCCGTAATACATCATCCCGCAACTAACTCATTAGTTACAATGCTTGCAAGGCTTATAGTGATGTGTATTACTGAGTGGGCCCAGAGATACCTCTCCGACAATCGGAGTGATAAATCCTAATCTCGAAATACGCCAACCCAACAAGTACCTTTGGAGACACCTGTAGAGCACCTTTATAATCACCCAGTTACGTTGTGACATTTGGTAGCACATAAAGTGTTCCTCCGGTAAACGGGAGTTGCATAATCTCATAGTCATAGGAACATGTATAAGTCATGAAGAAAGCAATAGCAACATACTAAACGATCGACTGCTAAGCTAACGGAATGGGTCAAGTCAATCACATCATTCTCCTAATGATGTGATCCCGTTAATCGAATGACAACTCATGTCTATGGCTAGGAAACATAACCATCTTTGATCAACGAGCTAGTCAAGTAGAGGCATACTAGGGACACTCTGTTTGTCTATGTATTCACACAAGTATTATGTTTCCGGTTAATACAATTCTAGCATGAATAATGAACATTTATCATGATATAAGGAAATAAATAATAACTTTATTATTGCCTCTAGGGCATATTTCCTTCAGTCTCCCACTTGCACTAGAGTCAATAATCTAGATTACACAGTAATGATTCTTACACCCATGGAGTCTTGGTGCTGATCAGGTTTTGCTCGTGGAAGAGGCTTAGTCAACGGGTCTGCAACATTCATATCCGTATGTATCTTGCAAATTTCTATGTCTCCCACCTGGACTAAATCCCGGATGGAAATTAAGCGTCTTTTGATGTGCTTGGTTATTTTGTGAAATCTGGATTCCTTTGCTAAGGCAATTGCACCAGTATTGTCACAAAAGATTTTCATTGGACCCGATGCACTAGGTATGACACCTAGATCGGATATGAACTCCTTCATCCAGACTCCTTCATTTGCTGCTTCCGAAGCAGCTATGTACTCCACTTCACACGTAGATCCCGCCACGACACTTTGCTTAGAACTGCACCAACTGACAGCTCCGGCGTTCAATGTAAACACGTATCCGGTTTGCGATTTAGAATCGTCCGGATCAGTGTCAAAGCTTGCATCAACGTAACCATTTACGATGAGCTCTTTGTCACCTCCATAAACGAGAAACATATCCTTAGTCCTTTTCAGGTATTTCAGGATGTTCTTGACCGCTGTCCAGTGATCCACTCCTGGATTACTTTGGTACCTCCCTGCTAAACTTATAGCAAGGCACACATCAGGTCTGGTACACAGCATTGCATACATGATAGAGCCTATGGCTGAAGCATAGGGTACATCTTTCATCTTCTCTCTATCTTCTGCAATGGTCGGGCATTGAGTCTTACTCAATCTCACACCTTGTAATACAGGCAAGAACCCATTCTTTGCTTGATCCATTTTGAACTTCTTCAAAACTTTGTCAAGGTATGTGCTTTGTGAAAGTCCAATTAAGCGTCTTCATCTATCTCTATAGATCTTGATGCCCAATATATATGGAGCTTCACCGAGGTCTTTCATTGAAAAACTCTTATTCAAGTATCCCTTTATGCTATCCAGAAATTCTATATCATTTCCAATTAGCAATATGTCATCCACATATAATATCAGAAATGCTACTGAGCTCCCACTCACTTTCTTGTAAATACAGGCTTCTCCAAAAGTCTGTATAAAACCAAATGCTTTGATCACACTATCAAAGCGTTTATTCCAACTCCGAGAGGCTTGCACCAGTCCATAAATGGATCGCTGGATCTTGCACACTTTGTTAGCTCCCTTTGGATCGACAAAACCTTCCGGTTGCATCATATACAACTCTTCTTCTAGAAATCCATTCAGGAATGCAGTTTTGACATCAATTGCCAAATTTCATAATCATAAAATGCGGCAATTGCTAACATGATTCGGACAGACTTTAGCATCGCTACAGGTGAGAAGGTCTCATCGTAGTCAATCCCTTGAACTTGTCAAAAACCTTTCGCAACAAGTCGAGCTTTATAGACAGTAACATTACCGTCAGCGTCAGTCTTCTTCTTGAAGATCCATTTATTTTCAATGGCTTGCCGATCATCGGGCAAGTCAACCAAAGTCCATACTTTGTTCTCATACATGGATCCCATCTCGGATTTCATGGCCTCAAGCCATTTTGCGGAATCTGGGCTCACCATCGCTTCTTCATAGTTCGTAGGTTCGTCATGGTCTAGTAACATAACCTCCAGAAAAGGATTACCGTACCACTCTGGTGCGGATCTTAATCTGGTTGCCTACGAGGTTCAGTAATAACTTGATCTGAAGTTTCATGATTATTATCATTAACTTCCTCACTAATTGGTGTAGGTGTCGCAGAAACTGGTTTCTGTGATGATCTACTTTCCAATAAGGGAGCAGGTACATTTACCTCATCAAGTTCTACTTTCCTCCCAGTCACTTCTTTCGAGAGAAACTCCTTCTCTAGAAAGGATCCATTCTTAGCAACGAATATCTTGCCTTCGGATCTGTGATAGAAGGTGTATCCAACAGTCTCCTTTGGGTATCCTATGAAGACACATTTCTCCGATTTAGGTTCGAGCTTATCAGGTTCAAGTTTCTTCACATAAGCATCGCAACCCCAAACTTTAAGAAACGACAACTTTGGTTTCTTGCCAAACCATAGTTCATAAGGCGTCGTCTCAACGGATTTCGATGGTGCCCTATTTAGAGTGAATGCAGCCGTCTCTAAAGCATAACCCCAAAACGATAGCGGTAAATTAGTAAGAGACATCATAGATCGCACCATATCTAGTAAAGTACGATTACGACGTTTGGACACACCATTACGTTGTGGTGTTCAGGGTGGCGTGAGTTGTGAAACTATTCCGCATTGTTTCAAATGTAGGCCAAACTCGTAACTCAAATATTCTCCTCCACGATCTGATCGTAGAAACTTTATTTTCTTGTTACGATGATTTTCAACTTCGCTCTGAAATTCTTTGAACTTTTCAAATGTTTCAGACTTATGTTTCATTAAGTAGATATACCCATATCTGCTCAAATCATCTATGAAGGTGAGAAACTAACGATATCCGCCACGAGCCTCAATATTCATCGGACCACATACATCTGTATGTATGATTTGCAACAAATCAGTTGCTCTCTCCATAGTTCCGGAGAACGGTGTTTTAGTCATCTTGCCCATGAGACACGGTTCGCAAGTACCAAGTGATTCCAAAAGTCCATCATTATGGAGTTTGTTCATGCGCTTTACACCGATATGACCTAAACGGTAGTGCCACAAATAAGTTGCACTATCATTATCAACTCTGCATCTTTTGGCTTCGACATTATGAATATGTGTGTCACTACTACCGAGACTCATTAAAAATAGACCACCCTTCAAGGGTGCATGACCATAAAAAATATTACTCATATAAATAGAACAACCATTATTCTCTAATTTAAATGAATAACCGTCTCGCATCAAACAAGATCCAGATATAATGTTCATGCTCAACGCTGGCACCAAATAACAATTATTTAGGTCTAATATTAATCCCGAAGGTAGATGTAGAGGTAGCGTGCCGACGGCGATCACATCGACTTTGGAACCGTTTCCCACGCGCATCGTCACCTCGACCTTGGCAGTGTTCGCTTAATCCGTAGTCCCTATTTCGAGTTGCAAATATTAGCAACAGAACCAGTATCAAATACCCAGGTGCTAAGCGAGCTCTGGTAAGGTACACATCAATTACATGTATATCACATATACATTTGTTCACCTTGCCATCCTTCTTATCCGCCAAATAGTTGGGGCAGTTGCGCTTCCAGTGACCAGTCTGCTTGCAGTAGAAGCACTCAGTCTCAGGCTTAGGTCCAGATTTGGGTTTCTTCTCCTGAACAGCAACTTGCTTGCTGTTCTTCTTTAAGTTCCCCTTCTTCTTCCCTTTGCCCTTTTTCTTGAAACTAGTGGTCTTATTGACCATCAACACTTGATGCTCCTTTTTGATTTCTACCTCCGCTGCCTTTAGCATTGCGAAGAGCTCGGGAATTGTCTTATTCATCCCTTGCATGTTATAGTTCATCACGAAGCTCTTGTAGCTTGGTGGCAGTGATTGAAGAATTTTGTCAATGACGCTATCATCCGGAAGATTAACTCCCAGTTGAATCAAGTGATTGTTATACCCAGACATTTTGAGTATATGCTCACTGATAGAACTATTCTCTTCCATCTTGCAGCTGTAGAACTTATTGGAGACTTCATATCTCTCAATCCGGGCATTTGCTTGAAATATTAACTTCAACTCCTGGAACATCTCATATGCTCCATGACGTTCAAAACGTCGTTGAAGACCCGGTTCTAAGCCATAAAGCATGGCACACTGAACTATCGAGTAGTCATCAGCTTTGCTCGCCAGACGTTCATAACCTCTGGTGTTGCTCTTGCAACAGGCCTGGCACCCAGCGGTGCTTCCAGGACGTAATTCTTCTGTGCAGCAATGAGGATAATCCTCAAGTTACGGACCCAGTCCGTATAATTGCTACCATCATCTTTCAACTTTGCTTTCTCAAGGAACGCATTAAAATTCAACGGAACAATAGCACATGCCATCTATCTACAATTAACATAGACAAGCAAGATACTATCAGGTACTAAGTTCATGATAAATTTAAGTTCTATTAATCATATTACTTAAGAACTCCCACTTAGATAGACATCCCTCTAATCATCTAAGTGATTACGTGATCCAAATCAACTAAACCATAACCGACCATCACGTGAAATGGAGTAGTTTACAATGGTGAACATCACTATGTTGATCATATCTACTATATGATTCACGCTCGACCTTTCGGTCTCAGTGTTCCGAGGCCATATCTGCATATGCTAGGCTCGTCAAGTTTAACCTGAGTATTCTGCGTGTGCAAAACTGGCTTGCACCCGTTGTAGATGGACGTAGAGCTTATCACACCCGATCATCACGTGGTGTCTGGGCACGACGAACTTTGGCAACGGTGCATACTCAGGGAGAACACTTTTATCTTGAAATTTAGTGAGAGATCATCTTATAATGCTACCGTCAATCAAAGCAAGATAAGATGCATAAAAGATAAACATCACATGCAATCAATATAAGTGATATGATATGGCCATCATCATCTTGTGCTTGTGATCTCCATCTCCGGAGCACCGTCATGATCACCATCGTCACCGGTGCGACACCTTGATCTCCATCATAGCATCGTTGTCGTCTCGCCAAATATTGCTTTTACGACTATCGCTACCGCTTAGTGATAAAGTAAAACAATTACATGGCGATTGCATTGCATACAATAAAGCGACAACCATATGGCTCCTGCCAGTTGCCGATAACTCGGTTACAAAACATGATCATCCCATACAATAAAATTCAGCATCATGTCTTGACCATATCACATCACAACATGCCCTGCAAAAACAAGTTAGACGTCCTCTACTTTGTTGTTGCAAGTTTTACGTGGCTGCTACGGGCTTAGCAAGAACCGTTCTTACCTACGCATCAAAACCACAACGATAGTTTGTCAAGTTGCTGTTGTTTTAACCTTCGCAAGGACCGGGCGTAGCCACACTCGGTTCAACTAAAGTGAGAGAGACTGACACCCGCTAGTCACCTTTAAGCAACGAGTGCTCGCAACGGTGAAACCAGTCTCGCGTAAGCGTACGCGTAATGTCGGTCCGGGCCGCTTCATCTCACAATACCGCTGAACCAAAATATGACATGCTGGTAAGCAGTATGACTTATATCGCCCACAACTCACTTGTGTTCTACTCGTGCATATAACATCAACGCATAAAACCAGGCTCGGATGTCACTGTTGGGGAACGTAGTAATTTCAAAAAAATTCCTACGCACACACAAGATCATGCTGATGCATAGCAACGCGAGGGGAGTGTGTTGTCTACGTACCCTCGTAGACCGAAAGCGGAAGCGTTAACACAATGCGGTTGATGTAGTCGCACGTCTTCACGATCTGACCGATCAAGTACCGAACGCACAACACCTTCGAGTTCAGCACACGTTCAGCTCGATGACGTCCCTCGAACTCCGATCCAGCCGAGTGTTGAGGGAGAATTTCGTCAGCACGACGGCGTGGTGACAATGATGATGTTCTACCGACACAGGGCTTCGCCTAAGCACCGCTACGATATTATCGAGGTGTAATATGGTGGAGGGGGCACCGCACACGGCTAAGAGATTAATGATCAATTGTGTGTTTAGAGGTGCCCCCCTGCCCCCGTATATAAAGGAGCAAGGGGGGTTCGGCCGGCCAAGGGGAGAGGCGCGCCAGGAGGAGTCCTACTCCTACCGGGAGTAGGACTCCCCCCTTTTCCATGTTCGACTAGGAGAGAGAGGGGGGAGAGGTGGAGGGGAGGAAGGAAAGGGGGGCGCCCCCCCCTCTCCTTGTCCTATTCGGACTGGGGGGAGGGGCGTGCGGCCCTGCCGTGGCCTCCTCTCCTCTCTTCCACCTAGGCCCACTAAGGCCCATTAAGTTACCGGGGGGTTCCGGTAACCTCCCGGTGCTCTAGAAAAATCCCGATTTCACCCGGAACACTTCCGATATCCAAACATAGGCTTCCAATATATCAATCTTTATGTCTCGACCATTTCGAGACTCCTCGTTATGTCCGTGATCACATCTGGGACTCCGAACAACCTTCGGTACATCGTAACGTTAAGCGTGCGGACCCTACGGATTCGAGAACTATATAGACATGACCGAGACACCTCTCCGGTCAATAACCAATAGCGGAACCTGGATGCTCATATTGGTTCCCACATATTCTACGAAGATCTTTATCGGTCAGACCGCATAACAACATACGTTGTTCCCTTTGTCATCGGTATGTTACTTGCCCGAGATTCGATCGTCGGTATCTCGATACCTAGTTCAATCTCGTTACTGGCAATTCTCTTTACTCGTTCCGTAATACATCATCCCGCAACTAACTCATTAGTTACAATGCTTGCAAGGCTTATAGTGATGTGTATTACTGAGTGGGCCCAGAGATACCTCTCCGACAATCGGAGTGACAAATCCTAATCTCGAAATACGCCAACCCAACAAGTACCTTTGGAGACACCTGTAGAGCACCTTTATAATCACCCAGTTACGTTGTGACGTTTGGTAGCACACAAAGTGTTACTCCGGTAAACGGGAGTTGCATAATCTCATAGTCATAGGAACATGTATAAGTCATGAAGAAAGCAATAGCAACATACTAAACGATCGAGTGCTAAGCTAACGGAATGGGTCAAGTCAATCACATCATTCTCCTAATGATGTGATCCCGTTAATCAAATGACAACTCATGTCTATGGCTAGGAAACATAACCATCTTTGATCAACGAGCTAGTCAAGTAGAGGCATACTAGGGACACTCTGTTTGTCTATGTATTCACACAAGTATTATGTTTCCGGTTAATACAATTCTAGCATGAATAATAAACATTTATCATGATATAAGGAAATAAATAATAACTTTATTATTGCCTCTAGGGCATATTTCCTTCAACAACACCCATGGTTCAATATTGTAGTGTTCCTGAAGAGGGTGAAGGATGGACAGTCAATCATCGACAGGCACTGGCCTAAAGTTGCAAAGACCTTCGACATCAATGAAGGCTCAATATTTGCATTCCGCTTCAGTAGTTTTCCAGATGGGATTCATCTGTCTATGTACCATCTATGATGCTAATTTCGAAAGGTTATAGATATTGCATGTGAAACTTGGTGCTGGTGCAGTTGTGTAATGGGGTACCTGAGTGCCGAAGCTATATGATGTTGTGCTCTGATGTATTTCAATTATGAAATCTGCTGCCTTAATATGAAAATGAAATATATTGTGTGCTTAATATGAAATGTCAATTAGATTAATAAATGGATTATTAATAATAGGGTAATTAGCCTACTAATTGGGTTTTCTATTGCAAATGGTTATTGAGAAAACACAGTGGGTGATGACCTCAGGCAACGCACACAGTTTATAGGACTAAACCATGTTGGATCAATGACCAATCACACACGACATGCTCTTGAAAACTATTTGCGTTAGGCCACCTTGCGAAAACGTTTACCACATAAAAAGTGTGTGTGATGGATAGCCTTTGCCACATAGTTTCTTCTATGCACTATATGTGATGCATTCAATAACACAAATGATAAAATTGTTAATATCGTGTGAAATGGCAACACTATCAAAAACCATTTAATGGGAAAAATTGTGTGTGATGTACCTACGAACGGAAACATTTTCCTTGGCATGACCGTCTGGGATGTATATACGAACGGAAACGTACTTCTTGGATTAACTGTGTGGGATGTACATACTAACAGAAACATATTCCTTGGATTAACCGTGTGGAATGTACATACAAATGGAAATATTTAGCCCGGACTAATTGTGTGGGATGTACTTATGACTGGAAATGATTTGGCCGGTATAATTGTATTTTTAGCACAACTGTATGTATAACCGTATTTGATCGCACGCCCGTCGCACATGACCTCATTTTGCCGAGTGTGTGTGCTAGGAGGGCCTATCCCCAACGGTTTCTAGGTCGTGTGGGAAGGACGCCCTGATACGTCTCCAACGTATCTATAATTTATGAAGTATTCATGCTATTATATTATCTGTTTTGGATGTTTATGGGCTTTACTAAACACTTTTATATTATTTTTGGGACTAACCTATTAACCGGAGGCCCAGCCCAAATTGTTGTTTTCTTGCCTATTTCAGTGTTCTGAAGAAAAGGAATATCAAATGGAGTCCAAACGGAATGAAACCTTCGGGAGAGTTATTCTTGGAATGGAAGCAATCCAGGAGACTTGGAGTAGACGTGAGGGAAGCTTCGAGGAAGCCACGAGGCAGGGAGGCGCGCCCTACCCCCCTGGGCGCGCCCCCCATCCTCGTGGGCCCCTCGTGGCTCCCCTGACCGACTTCTTTCGCCTATATACGTCCATATACCCTAAAAACATCAAAGAGCAGAATAGACCGGGAGTTCCGTCGCCGCAAGCCTTTGTAGCCACCGATAACCAATCTGGACCCGTTCTGGCACCCTGCCGGAGGGGGGATCACTCACCGGTGGCCATCTTCATCATCCCGGCGCTCTCCATGATGAGGAGGGAGTAGTTCACCCTCGGGGCTGAAGGTATGTACCAGTAGCTATGTGTTTGATCTCTCTCTCCTGTTCTTGATTTGGCACGACCTTGATGTATCGCGAGCTTTGCTATTATAGTTGGATCTTATGATATTTCTCCCCCTCTACTCTCTTGTAATGGTTTGAGTTTCCCTTTGAAGTTATCTTATCGGATTGAGTCTTTAAGGATTTCAGAACACTTGATGTGTGTCTTGCATGTGCTTATCTGTTTGACAATGGGATATCACGTGATTCACTTGATGTACGTTTTGGTGATCAACTTGCGGGTTCCGTAACATTGTGAACTTATGCATAGGGGTTGGCAGACGTTTTTGTCTTGACTCTCCGGTAGAAACTTTGGGGCACTCTTTGAAGTACTTTGTGTTGGATTGAATAGATGAATCTGAGATTGTGTGATGCATATCGTATAACCATACCCACGGATACATGAGGTGACATTGGAGTATCTAGGTGACATTAGGGTTTTGGTTGATTTGTATCTTAAGGTGTTATTCTAGTACGAACTCTATGATAGATCGAACGGAAAGAATAGCTTCGTGTTATTTTACTATGAACTCTTGAATAGATCGATCCGAAAGAATTACTTTAAGGTGGTTTCGTACCCTACAATAATCTCTTCGTTTGTTCTCCGCTATTAGTGACTTTAGAGTGACTCTTTGTTGCATGTTGAGGGATAGTTATATGATCCAATTATGTTATTATTGTTGAGAGAACTTGCACTAGTGAAAGTGTGAACCCGAGGCCTTGTTTCCTAGCATTGCGATACCTGTTTACGCTCACTTTTATCATTAGTTACGTTGCTGTTTTTATATTTTCAGATTTCTAATACTCATATCTATCATTCATATTGCACTTGTATCACCATCTCTTCGCCGACCTAGTGCACCTATACAATTTACCATCGTATTGGGTGTGTTGGGGACACAAGAGACTCTTTGTTATTTGATTGCGGGGTTGTTTGAGAGAGACCATCTTCAACCTACACCTCCCATGGATTGATAAACCTTAGGTCATCCACTTGAGGGAAATTTGCTACTGTCCTACAAACCTCTGCACTAGGAGGCCCAACAACGTCTACAAGAAGAAGGTCGCGTAGTAGACATCAAGCTCTTTTCTGGCGCCGTTCCCGGGTAGGTTAGTACTTGAAGGTATATCTTTCAGTACAGGAATCAGCTATTTTGCCGTCTGCCATGGCGGACGGCAAAGGCATGAACGGTGGACGGCAAAGGCCTTTGCCGTCAGCCACGGACGGCAAAAGGCTCCAGCAAAGTAGGCTACGGTAAACAGCTGCTTTGCCGTCTGCTTCCTGGCGGCTGACGGCAAAGGCCCTTTGCCGTCTGCCGCGGACGGCAAAGAGAGCAGACGGCAATAATTGTGCTCTCAGTTCGTTAAGTGGCTAACGGCAGGCCTTTGCCGTCCGCCGCGGACGGCAAACTTTCTAGTGCCTTTGCCATCCGCTTCCGCCTCGCCCGCTTCCGCCTCGCCCGCCGCATCGGCCGCCCCCGCTTCCGCCTCGGCCTGCGGCGCCACTTCCGCCTCGGCCGTCGCGTCACGTCGCCTCGGCCGCCGCGTCGCGTCACGTCGCCTCGGCCGCCGCGTCGCGTCGCGTCGGCCGCCCCCGCTGAGGCGCTGCCGCCTGCCCCCCGCTGCCCGCTGCCGCCTCGCCTGCCCCGCGTGCCCCGACGCCTCCTGCCCCCCGCTTCCCGCTGCCGCCTCGCGTACCCCGCGTGCCCCGATGCCTCGCGGTCAACGCCGCCATCTTGTCTTCCGCGCGCCGCCATCTCGTCTTCCGCGCGCCGCCATCTCGTCTTCCGCGACCCGGCGCCTCCCTGCCGCATTAATTCCCAGCGCTATAAAACCCGCCCTGCGCGGCGAGTTTGGTCACACCGCCCGTCCATCCCTCCTCTCCCTCTTCACACGCGCGTTCTCTTCGCGGGATGGCGTCCAGCGACTCGGACTCCGACGGCGCGGCACCGGGCGGCCACTGGTCGTCGAGCCTCACGTTGGGGCAGACGGAGGACCTCTCTCGGTTCTGCCTCTACGTGCCGCCGCCGGCGAAGCTGCCGCGGCCGTGGAGGATCTCCGCGGACGGATTCCCCACGCAGGGCGTACCGGCGACGCCGACAGAGCTTCGCGCGCACCCCGGGGGACGCTACAACCGGAAGGGCCGCCGCCATTTTTGGAAGGGCAAGCGGTTCGACGACGTCATCGGCGCCTTCAAGCGCGCCGCCCCGAGGGCTCCCTGTCGGTGATCTCTCTGGTGGAGCCGGGCCCTCCCAGCCGCACAGGGCACCCGCTCCCACCCCCGCCCCAGCAGCCCCGGCCGACGTTGTGATCCCGCCGGAGCAGGCGGCGCTCCAGCAGGATGGCGACCCGGAGGACATGCCCGGGCTCCTCGCGATCCTGGCGCAGTCAGCGGAGGAGGCCGCCACGGCGGCGACGCTGGAGGCCCAGGAGGAGTCGGCGCAGCAGGCGGTGATGGCGCCGCCGGAGTGGCAGCAGGTGCCGCCGGAGTGGCAGCAGGAGTGGCAGCAGGCGCCGGCGGCGGAGGAGGAAGAGGATTCGGACGACGTCCTGGTGTACTGGGATGACGTCGCGAACCGGTCCAGCAGCGACGATGACGGCGGCAACGGCCCAGCCGTGATTGACCTCGATAGCGACGCCGAGCAGTTTTTTTAGTATTTATGTACGAACTAGACTTTATGGACGAACTTTTTTTAGTGTGTTGTTTGCGGACCTAAAACTAAACTAAAACTAAACCTAAAACTAAAAAAACAGAAAAAAAGGAAAAAAGGGGTAGAGCTCACCTGAGGCAGGGCCGATGGAGGAGGTCGCCGGTGGAGGAGGGGGGCGGGGCGGTGGAGGAGGTGGCCGGTGGAGGAGAGGTGCGGGGCGGCCTGGGGCGGCGGCGCCGGGGCCGGGGCGGTGGGGCGCGGGGGGGCCGGGGCGGCGGGGGGCCGGGGCGACGGGGCCCCGGGGCGGGGGGGCGACGGGGCGGTGGGCGGCGGGGCCCCGGGGCGATGGGGCCGGGGCGCCGGGCGGCGTCGCGCGGCGCGCGGCGGCGGTGGGGTGGGATGTGTGGTGGGATGTAGTGCGCGTCGGCGAGGAGAGAGAGGGAGAGAACAGAGAGTAACGGGCGGGGGGGGGGGGTACGGGCCGTTAGGTAGTCTCCTCTTTGCCGTCCGCCCTTTTGCCTCTTTGCCGTCTGCTGGCAGACAGCAAAGAGGTGGGGCGTTAAGTTTTTCCCAAACGGGCGGCGGGTGGGGGCCACCTCTCTCTTTGCCGTCTGCCAGCGGACGGCAAAGAGCCCGCAGATGGCAAAGAGCTTCTTTGCCGTCTGCCACTTCTTTGCCGTCAGCTTCTGGGTAGCTGATGGCAAAGAGCTTCTTTGCCGCCAGCTAGCAGACGGCAAAGAGCTGGCAGATGGCAAATTAGCTGATTCAAGTAGCGTTTAGATCTTGCAATCGAATCTTTTAGTTTCTTGTTTTACCACAAGTTTAGTTTATAAAAGAAAATTATGAAAAAACACAATTGAGTTTGCCTCATACGCTTCATCATTTTAATATATTTCGTGAGAATGATGGAAAGGAAAATTGTGCTCAAGTGCTAGAAGAAGAAGTCTATAAAATGTTTGGCACTAAATCTTTGAATGATGAGCATGATTGCACTGTTGTTAGTATGAACTCTTTGAATATCCATAGTACTAATGATGATTGCACTAGTCATGATGAGAATATCTCTTATAAACATGTCAATTTTTGTGGAGTGCATAGAGTTTGCAAATACACACCAAATAGGGAAGATAGATTTTGCAAGAGGCATAAGTATTCGGAAACTAAATGGTTGCAAGAAAGGCTAGATGTTTGTGCCAAGGATTTAAACTTTCTTTGCCGTCCTAGTGAACTTTGCAATGAACGTGATCATTTCAATACCCAATGCAAATTGTTTCATGATCGTATCGTGTCCAAAAATTGTGATGACTTGACTTCCCTTGCACATCATAATGAACTTAGTTTTCTTTGGGTTATGAAGAAATGAAACGTATGACTAATGATCTTCCAGAATTTGTCCTTGAAAATGTTTTTGATTTTGATCTAGAAGAAATTTTTATGTATTGTGCGGTGAATTGCATTGAAAATCCTTATATTGCCAATTACAAAAAGAAAAGAAAACAAATAGAAGACGAAGACAATACTAACGAAAGGGAAGAGACTTCCCAATATCCTCCTATTATTTCTTATGATGAATCAGGTAACGAGGAGGAGCCTTCTATTCAACCAATCTCATTAATAAGGAGCTCCAAAAAGAGGATTGAACCCACACATAATGTGAAGAAGAAAAAGAAAAGACGGAGAAGCAAAGGTAGAAAGGTATCCCTCCCAAATGATGTTGCTCCTATTACTCATTGTGATGATGATAATTGCTATACTATTGGTGCTATCCATACTATTAATGATGAGAGTGATTATGCTTATGATATGAAAAGGCCCAAGCTTGGGGATGCTATGTTTGATGAAGATGATATTTTTAGCCTCCCAAGTTTTGATGAGCAAATTTATTATGATGATAGCATGCCTCCTACTTATGATGATTATATTGATGAAACTGGGTTTGGAAGAGTGTCAACTTTAGGAAGTAGTAATCCCACTATTTTGGAGGATGTTGAATCTTATTGTGACAATTATGAAAGTGTATTTGGAGAGGTCATGACTTTATTTAGTAATGATTCCACTATCTTGGAAGAGGTTTCAATCGATTATGATGAGAACAAAGTTGCTACTTATGATGATTATTGTGATGACTTATATGCTATAAAAAGTAGTGATGATTATATTTATAAAAGTTTTCATGATTATGATTACCCTTTTTCTGAACATTAGTCTTTTAATGTGGAAACAATTTATAGTATTCGAGTTTCTTATGATACTCCCACTATTCCGAATGAGAAGAATTTTGCTTATGTGGAGAGTAATAAAATTTCTTTGCTTGTAGATCATGAAAAGAATGCTTTAGGTGCTGGTTATATTTTTGAATTCATTCGTGATGCTACTGAAAATTATGATGAGGGAGGAATATATGCTTGTAGGAATTGCAATAATATCAAGTTTCCTCTCTATGTGCTTAAAGTTTTAAAGTTATGCTTGTTTTGCCTTCCTATGCTAGTTGATTATTGTTCCCATAAGTTGTTTGCTCACAAAATCCCTAGCCAGAGGAAGTGGTTTAGAATTAAATGTGCTATTCATATTCTTCATGATGCTCTCTCCATGTTTCAATTCTTATCTTTTATGTGAGCATCATTGAAATCATCATGCCTAGCTAGGGTCGTTAACCGTTAGCGCTTGTTGGGATGCAACCCAATTCTATTTTTGTTTCTTGCTTTTTGGTTCTGTTTAGTAATAAATAATTCATCTAGCCTATTGTTAGATGTGTTTTTATGTTTTAATTAGTGTTTGTGCCAAGTAGAACCTTTGGGAAGACTTGGGTGATGTCTTTATGATCATGCTGTAAAAAACAGAAACTTTAGTGCTCACGAGATGTGCTGCCACTTTTTATTGGAGAGTTCTTTTAGGTTGATTCTTTTTTCAGATGATTAATAGACAAATTCCTCAGGTCCACAAATTTATTTCATAATTTTTGGAGTTCCATAAGTATACGTTTGATAATAATTACTACAGACTGTTCTGTTTTTGATAGATTCTGTTTTCTTTGTGTTGTTTGCTTATTTTGATGAATCTGTGAGTAGTATCGGAGGGTGTGAACCATAGATAAGTTGGAATACAGTATATATTACACCAATATAAATTTAGAATGAGTTCACAACAGTACCTAAGTGGTGGATTTATTTTCTTATACTAACCGAGCTTACGAGTTTTCTGTTAAGTTTTGTGTTGTGAAGTTTTCAAGTTTTGGGTAAAGATTCGATGGACTATGGAGTAAGGAGTGGCAAGAGCCTAAGATTGGGATGCCCAAGGCACCCCAAGGTAATATTCAAGGACAACCAAGAGCCTAAGCTTGGGGATGCCCCGGAAGGCATCCCCTCTTTCGTCTTCGTTCATCGGTAACTTTACTTGGAGCTATATTTTTATTCACCACATGATATGTGTTTTTCTTGGAGCATCAATTTATTTTGTTAGGATTTGCTTGCTTTTGTTTAGAACAATGTTTTGCATCTTTTGTTTCAATAAAAGTGGCATTGATAGCCTTTACTATGCCTATTTTACAAGTCTTCATGTTGCTGTTTGAAAACAGAAAGTTTACCACTGTTGCAAAAATTCCCTAGAAAAGTCAAAATGTGATAAAATGTTGAAACCTTTTGCATAATAAGATCTGATAAATTTACTACAGTGGTAATTTTTTTTCATAATTTTTGGATCTAGGGAAGTATGGATCTTGCTGCATTCTTTACAGATTGTCCTGTTTAGGAAGATTGCTGTTATGTTTGCATTGTTTTGCATATGTTTGCTTGTTTAATGATTCTATTTGAGGATAGGACTATTAAATATGTAGAGGCATTTAGTATGCAATGTTGAATGATAATTTTAGTGATTTGCTACGGTATAGTATGATAAGGTTTTTGCATTGTTTTATACTAACTTATCTCACGAGTCCTTGTTGAGTTTTGTGTGGATGAAGCTTTTGAGATATAGGAAGACCGTGATATGAGAGGAATTAAGGAGACACAAAAGCTCAAGCTTGGGGATGCACAAGGCATCCCTAATTACTATTTCAATAAGTCTCAAGCATCTAAGCTTGGGGATGCCCCGGTTGGCATCCCACCTTTCTTCTTCAACAACTATCGGTTAGTATCGGTTGATCCTAAGTTTTTGCTTCTTCACGTGATGTTTGCTATTCTTAGAATGTCATTTTATTTTGTTTTGCTTGCTATTTGAACAAAATATGAATATCTGAAATTCTTAAATGATAGAGAGTATTCACATAGCTACATAATTATTTAACTACTCATTGATCTTCAGTTATATCTTTTTGGAGTAGTTTGTCATTTACTCGTGTGCTTCACTTATATCCTATGAGTAAATAGTTGAATGATTTGAATATCATAAATCCGAAAAAATATATGTTTCATATGCTTATCCCATGGGGAGTAATGACTTCACATATAAGAAGTAGAGGTGGTAAATTTATTGAAGGTTAGCAAACATTGTATTGGCCACTTGAACAATTCATGAAAGAATATTGAGGGAAGAGAGATTTCACATATAAATATACTATCTTGGACATCTTTTATGATTAAAATATGACATGCTAAAAGGTTGATATTGGAGAAGGAAGACAACGAAATGGGTTATGTTTTCTTATATCCGAAATAAAGTATATTGTCATGGATCATCCAACATGCTGAGCTTGCCTTTCCCCAACATGCTAGCCAAATTCTTTGCACCAAGTAGAGATACTAGTTGTGCTTCCAAACATCCCTTAAACCAGTATTGCCATGAGAGTCCACCATACCTACCTATGGATTGAGTAAGATCCTTCAAGTAAGTTGTCATCGGTGCATGCAATAAAAATTGCTCTCTAAATATGTATGATCTATTAGTGTGGAGAAAATAAGCTTTATATGATCTTGTGATGTGGAAGCAATAAAAGCGACGGACTGCATAATAAAGGTCCCTATCACAAGTGGCAATATAAAGTGACGTTCTTTCACATTAAGATTTTGTGCATCCAACTATAAAAGCGCATGACAACCTCTGCTTCCCTCTGCGAAGGGCCTATCTTTAATTCTTGTCTTATACCTTATGCAAGAGTCATGGTGATCTTCACCTTTCCTTTTTACATTTTATCCTTTGGCAAGCACATTGTGTTGGAAAGATCCTGATATATATATCCAATTGGATGTAAGGCATCATGAACTATTATTGTTGACATTACCCTTGAGGTAAAAGGTTGGGAGGCAAAACTATAAGCACCTATCTTTCTTTGTGTCCGATTAAAGCTTTGAACTCATAAATATCACGTGAGTGTTAGAAATTGTGAAAGACTAAATGATAGTTGAGTATGTGAAGTTTGCTGAATCAAAGCTCTGACATAGACTCTTCCTGAAAATAAGATGAATTGTAATTGTTTGATGACTAATAACATGGTTTGTTAGTTTTCAAGAAAGTTTATGATCTATACTTTAACATGTGAATAGTTTGTTACTTGATCATTAAAAGTTTTATGAGATGAGCTACTATTATGACATATGATGATGCTAGAAAAGGTTATTGAAATTATCATTGATCAAACTTGTGCACCTCCTAGCTATTCACACTTCATAAATTATTTCTTTTATCATTTACCTACTCGAGGACGCGCAAGAATTAAGCTTGGGGATGCTGATACGTCTCCAACGTATATATAATTTATGAAGTATTCATGCTATTATATTATCTGTTTTGGATGTTTATGGGCTTTACTAAACACTTCTATATTATTTTTGGGACTAACCTATTAATCGGAGGCCCAGCCCAAATTGCTGTTTTCTTGCCTATTTTAGTGTTTCGAAGAAAAGGAATATCAAACGGAGTCCAACCGGAATGAAACCTTTGGGAGAGTTATTTTTGGAATGGAAGCAATCCAGGAGGCTTGGAGTAGACGTCAGGGAAGCTTTGAGGAAGCCACGAGGCAGGGAGGCGTGCCCCCCACCCTCGTGGGCCCCTCATGGCTCCCCTGACCGACTTCTTTCGCCTATATATGTCCATATACCCTAAAAACATCAAAGAGTAGAATAGATCGGGAGTTCCGCCGCCGCAAGCCTTTGTAGCCATCGAAAACCAATCTAGACCCGTTCCGGCACCCTGCCGGAGGGGGGATCCCTCACCGGTGGCCATCCCGGCGCTCTCCATGATGAGGAGGGATTAGTTCACCCTTGGGGCTAAGGGTATGTACCATTAGCTATGTGTTTGATCTCTCTCTCTCTCTCTCTCTCTCGTGTTCTCGATTTGGCACGATCTTGATGTATCGCGAGCTTTGCTATTATAGTTGGATCTTATGATGTTTCTCCCCCTCTACTCTCTTGTAATGGATTGAGTTTTCCCTTTGAAGTTATCTTATCGGATTGAGTCTTCAAGGATTTGAGAACACTTGATGTGTGTCTTGCATGTGCTTATCTGTGGTGACAATGGGATATCACGTGATTCACTTGATGTATGTTTTGGTGATCAACTTGCGGTTTTCGTAACATTGTGAACTTATGGATAGGGGTTGGCACACGTTTTTGTCTTGACTCTGCGGTAGAAACTTTGGGGCACTCTTTGAAGTACTTTGTGTTGGATTGAATAGATGAATCTGAGATTGTGTGATGCATATCATATAACCATACCCACAGATACTTGAGGTGACATTAGGGTTTTGGTTGATTTGTATCTTAAGGTGTTATTCTAGTACAAACTCTATGATAGATCGACCGGAAAGAATAGCTTCGTGTTATTTTACTATGAACTCTTGAATAGATCGATCCGAAAGAATAACTTTGAGGTGGTTTCATACCCTACAATAATCTCTTCGTTTGTTCTCCGCTATTAGTGACTTTGGAGTGACTCGTAGTAATATGATCCAATTATGTTATTATTGTTGAGAGAACTTGCACTAGTGAAAGTATGAACCATAGGCCTTGTTTCCTAGCGTTGCGATACCGTTTACGCTCACTTTTATCATTAGTTACCTTGCTGTTTTTATATTTTCAGATTACAAATACACATATCAATCATCCATATTGCACTTGTATCACCATCTCTTCGCCGAACTATTGCACCTATACAATTGACCATTGTATAGGGTGTGTTGGGGACACAAGAGACTCTTTGTTATTTGGTTGCAGGGTTGTTTGAGAGAGACCATCTTCAACCTACGCCTCCCACGGATTGATAAACCTTAGGTCATCCACTTGAGGGAAATTTGCTACTGTCCTACAAACCTCTGCACTTGGAGGCCCAACAACGTCTACAAGAAGAAGGTTGCGTAGTAGACATCAAGCTCTTTTCTGACGCCGTTGCCAGCGAGGTTAGTGCTTGAAGGTATATCTTTAGATCTTGCAATCGAATCTTTAAGTTTCTTGTTTTATCACTAGTTTAGTTTATAAAATAAAATTACAAAAAAATGGAATTGCGTTTGCCTCATACGCTTCATCTTTTTAATATCTTTCGTGAGAATGATGCAAAGGAAAATTGTGCTCAAGTGCTAGTAGAAGAAGTCTATAAAATGTTTGGCACTAAATCTTTGAATGATGAGCATGATTGCAATGTTGTTAGTATGAACTCTTTGAATATCCATAGTACTAATGATGATTGCACTAGTCATGATGAGAATATCTCTTATAAGCATGTCAATTTTTGTGGAGTGCATAGAGTTTGCAAGTACACACCAAATAGGGAAGACAGATTTTGCAAGAGGCATAAGTATTTAGAAACTAAATGATTGCAAGAAAGGCTAGATGTTTGTGCTGAGAATTAAAACTTTCTTTGCCGTCCTTGTGAACTTTGCATGAATGTGATCATTTCAATACGCAATGCAAATTGTTTCATGATCGTATCGTGTCCAAAAATTGTGATGACTTGATTTCCCTTGCACATCATAATGGACTTAGTTTGCTTTTGGGTTATGAAGAAATGAAACGTATAACTAAGGATCTTCCAGAATTTGTCCTTGAAAAAGTTCTTGATTTTGATCTAGAAGAAATTTTTATGTATTGTGCGGTGAATTGCATTAAAAATCCTTATATTGCCAATTACATAAAGAAAAGAAAACAAATAGAAGATGAAGAGAATACTAACAAAAGGGAAGAGACTTCCCAATATCCTCCTATTATTTCTTATGATGAATCAGGTAACGAGGAGGAGCCTTCTATTCAACCAATCTCATTAATAAGGAGCTCCAAAAAGAGGATTGAACCCACACATAATGTGAAGAAGAAAACGAAAAGACGGAGAACAAAGGTAGAAAGGTATCCCTCCCAAATGATGTTGCTCCTATTACTCATTGTGATGATGATAATTGCTATACTATTGGTTCTATCCATACTATTAATGATGAGTGTGATTATGCTTATGATATGAAAAGGCCCAAGCTTGGGGATGCTATGTTTGATGAAGATGATATTTTTAGCTTCCCAAGTTTTGATGAGCAAATTTATTATGATGATAGCATGCCTCCTACTTATGATGATTATATTGATGAAAGTGGGTTTGGAAGAGTGTCAACTTTAGGAAGTAGTAATGCCACTATTTTGGAGGATGTTGAATCTTATTGTGACAATTATGAAAGTGGATTTGGAGAGGTCATGCTTTATTTAGTAATGATTCCACTATCTTGGAAACATGCACCTTGCATTTGTCATTGTAGTCCAAAGATAATGTAGTTGTTCACGTTGTCATTGTCATCAAAGACCGGAGATATGTGCTTTGGCTGTCCATCACAAGACTCGAGCAAATGTGAGAAATATGGAAAGAACTAGACCAATGTACCTTATCCAATATTAAAGGTGGATCAATGACCACTCAATAATGTATTATGGAAATAGCACAATTGGTACTGGATCTGGTCAATTCTCACACATACAGAAGTAAAGCTTTTGGTGGAGCTTCATGAGGATGGTGGCACAAAAATTTGATGCAATTGTTAGCAAGAGTCAATAATGTTGAAAGATATTCAAAAATTCGCAAGTGCAACAAGTATACTAATAACAATGAATGACACACGGAAACACACACATGGATAGATAAATGTGGTCGTGCAACCAAGGAATGAGCTCAAAATGTGGAATCCATGGAAAATGATCTTGTTGCACAGCTGTAGAGCGACACTATCACTATTGTGCAATAGGCTAGATATGATACTTGTGCACAACATATAAGAGACAAAAATGTAATGACTTCTATCCCAAGTGTGCTATGTATATGTGATTCCCGGTGTTTCTCACACGATGATCCAAGATGATCAATGATGTTCTATGATATTCAATGTGTCAATGCTATGGTATTTCTTACCAGCTCTTTTTTCTTCTCTTTGCTTGAAAGCTTATTTTTTCTTGTCTCTTTTTTTGTTATGGCCACTATGCGACATGCACAAACCAATATAGCAATTGTGTATATGTAGGAAAAATCTTGTGACACAAGAGATGATATGATTATACCAATATGAGGATACCAAGATGATATGGCATGTATGCAATGGTAGGTGTGGAATAGATGATAACTAATGTGCATAAGTAACGTTGCTGGCAATACTCAATGGCTAGTCTCGATAGGCAAGTGATGCAAAATGGGTTCGGGCGTTAACAATACTATGGCAAGGAATATACAGTGGTATCGTCATGGTGACCGTCCTTGCATACGGTTGATGGTGTCAAAATGATGAAGTGGTCAATGTCGATGAGGGACCTCGTGGCACTGTTCTTGACGTTGAACCATTCCTAATTAGCCGAAACACCTTAGGAAACGGAAAAACCGCAAAATCAAAATCTCAAATGTCAAATGGTTTTAGCAGAATGCGGTGGTAGTTGCGGAAGTATTGGTGGAAACCTAGTCAAAATGGGTATGATGGGCTATACACATTGTCGGAGTTGAAGGCACGGTCTCTAAGTATCCAAAACACCTTAGGAGACACAAACCACAACTCAAACAACCTCAAATGCAATGGGGAACAATATGGATTAGGTTGCGGAAGTCCGTGGTGGTTTTGCGGACGATATGGTGGAAGCCCTAGGCAAAGATGCCAAAGTTCCAAAATATTGATGGAGTCAAATGATGGTGGTAGTATTTTTGTATGATATAGGATGTCAATAGCTTCAAAACGAGATACAGAACATAAAAGTCAGACTCCGGATGAATTAGTTATGGTCCAAACGGTGAAACACGAGAGGCTGAAATCCCACGGGCCGAACATCCGGGGGTGAGGCCAGAAATCTGGGACCTGATGTCCAGAACCGCGCACGAATTTGCGCTCAAGCAGCCGGATGCCCGGGCTACGGGCCGAATTCCCAGGGCCACGGGCCAGATGTCCGGTCTCCAAATCCGAGGATGAACTCAACGAACTCGATTTTGGGGCGGAAATTAATGATTCCAAGGGCAAAATTGGAGAGATTTTGTGGATGGAAATGGTGAGAAAGATGGGGGAAAGATAGATCCACTAGTAACAAAGAAAATCCATGGGTCAAATTCAACAAAGATCATCAAACCAACAAATCACAAAAAAAAATTGCGCAATGTTTGGTGGGGATTTTTGAAATTAGGAGGAAATTAATCAATGTAAGGTTAGAAAGTGGGGGTAGGGTGATATACGGTGGAACCCTAGGGGCAGATCTTTCACGATTGGAGCGGATCCCGCGAAGAACATGAAGAACACACGAGAACGTGTTCCAGCCGGCTTGGGTCCAGGTGGTTGCGCGCGCCGAGCCGGCCCGACGATGTCGGTGCTGATGTCCGGCTCAGGCTCAGATCCGCCGATCTTGCCGATGAAGACGTGGATTCCGCCGAAGAGGACCCGGTACCCGTACTCGATTGAGTCGGCCTTGGGGCCCCAGCAGGCACCGTGGATGTAGAGCTTGCCGCAATGACTCTTGGTCATCCTACCCATGCCGTATCTCGCGATCCCTGGGACAGAGCCCTTCAAGAACACGAAACCACCATGCACTGGCCCCACGGTGGGCGCCAACCATCATGGTTTTGTCACGACAGATGTCCTACTCTGAGGACTTTGTCGTGAGGCCATCACAACTAGGTGATTAGCTTGTCGGGGTTGAGCGGGATGAGAGACACGGGTTAACCCAGGTTCGGCCCCTCACAGTGGAGGTTAAAGCCAACTCCTACTTTTCTGCTTATTGCTTGGGTACCGATTACAAGGGAGCGGATTCGCTTGACCTAGCTCTCGATTGATTGTAACTTGCCCTATTCTATGCGGCGACTCGTCTTTATATACGGGTCGAGGCCGCTGGCTTACAAGAGTCCGGGTCGGGTCATGGTGTGTGACGGATCCTAACTCTAAGTCGCCTTGCCTTCTATGACAAGACATCATAGGGCGGCTTACATCTCCGGGCCACATTCCGGCTTCTAGCTTTGGGCCCTAAGCCGGCCCATCTTGTGAGCCGCCCTTTCCGGCGCTGCGTCCTAATCGTGTTGTCCCGTCTGAGGCCTAGCTTCGAGAGTCGCCATCAACTTGTCCCGGCCCTTTGAGGGTGGGTTACCTCGCGGGGTTATATCCTAAACACCTCCTGATGTGTTTGAGTGAATCTTGATGAACCGACGGTTCTCGGGACCGCTCTAGCAAGCATATACCAAGGATCAGTAGAGGAGTTCGCAGGATCATAGTTCTGAGACATGTTGTCTTACTACAATCTTGCAGAAATAGGGAGTTTCCTCAACTCTTCTTATTCATCTAGGTTCTTTTGCAGTTAATTTTCCTGAACAGTCCTTTACTGAACCAGGACAGAGATGGAGGCACTGGGTCGAAAACCTAAGTAGCTCTACGCCCGAGACGGAGACACACCGTCGGGCGGACGACCCTCTCTTCAATGAGGACGAAGATATGTCCCTTATATACGAACAGGGGAATTCCTATTTGGAGAACCTTGACGGCTCAAGTTGCCGTCACTCCGGGCATACCAGGAACATGGCCGACCTCGTCGATAAATCCCCCTCCTCTGCTCGAAAGAGAGCCTCTTGCGCAGAAGCCCCTAGTCCTCTAACTTCTACTGCAATGGGATGACGCGCAAAGCGTTCGCATGGAGAGCCGGCCCCTCGAAGGAGCCCACTGCAGGAGACGTCGGGAGTCCGGGTGCACATGGCGGCCGTGGATAATAACTCGACTCGTAGGTAACTTCTAACGGTTTTCGGAGAATAACTCATGAGGGACCTTAATTCTTTCAATGCTGTCACATGAAGCCCATCCCGACAAGGAGGGTCAAAGAGTCGATAGGACATTGGCTCCAAATAGTGGTGTGGGGCCTCTTCCTACCTTGGATGTCACTCCCGAGGTACCTCAGCCAGTGGATTCGGGGACCTTCTCGGCCACTACCTCCGAGGTGCAGGGCGCCACAAACCACCAACAAAGCCTCTTTAAGGGACTCTGCCTTTACTAACCAAGAGTTCAATGCTCATAGTTCGGTTGACGCCTACCTCAGAGCCACCCGTTGTATTTAAGGAGGTAGTGAGTGTTTTATCCCAAGGCCTGTAGCTTAAATTTTATCCGAAGACATATCGTTTCAGTCATATTTTGTGTTCATCAAAATTTGTTTCCTTCAAGGAAAACTTAATCTGCCGAGCCTAGCAGTAGCCCCTAAGGATTGATAGGGGCAATTGTGACAGTATCAAGGCTTGATACTAACGAAAGTTAATTCCTTTGATAGGGATCTCAGGAAAAAACAAAAAATTGGCTGAGGTACTTGATCAGACAGAAGGGAAGCTGGGCGCGTCTCTGGCCGAAGTGGACCGTGTGAAGGAATTTATCCGGGAAGCACATGACGAGTCTATATGTTTTGCCCAACATGCTTGTGGTTTAATTATTTCAAACTCGTATGACATGGTGTACTTAAGCAGCCCAAGCCCTTGGTCTCCTTGAAAGGGATCTTGAGCAGGCCCGTGAAGACAATAAGCACATGTTAACCCGAAGAAGGGAAAACACCAGTGCTCTGATGCGAGTACAACCATAGACAATAAGCTCAATCAAGCAAGCATTTCAGAACTAATATGTCCAAGTCTCCAAGATCGATAAGCATAGCATGCTTTCTCTCATTATGCATGAATATAAGAGATGCAACTATTGGAGACAATTGACAATGAGCAAGATAAATCAAGTGAGAGGCATGAACATATATTTCATCAACCCAATGAAATGAGCAAAGATGGATCATGGGTGATGCAGCCAAGCAAGTAATCATATGAATCATGTCATGCAAGCTAGTAGTGCGAAGATGCAACATACTAGAAGTAACCAAGATCATCATGTCATGTGTGCAAATATTGGGCATACATAATGCACATGACATATCACAAGCATGAAAACAAGATATGAGCGACATATCATCATTGTATTGGCAAGGAGTCCTATGGAAATAGCAATGGAACATCATGACTCTCCCAACACAAGAATCAACAATAGCATGAGGAACAAGGTAAACATGGTAATTGCAACAAGGATCTCTGCCAAGCATGCAAATACACATAGGAGTGGTATAATGGTGAATCATGGGTAAATGCAAGCAAGGGTAACAATTGCATGGCAAAGGCATATAAAGAGGTGTATCATGCAAAGTGAACACGATAAAATGGGCGTAAAGCAACAAGTGGTAAGTAACACATAGCTGTGTGAGAGCCAAGTGAAAGAGATGTGCAAAGTTCTTGCGCGAATGGAACGGTGGTAAGGACAATCCACGAGATCCCAAATCGTCATTGCTCTCAAGAGCTCATTTTTTAACTCATGGGATTGGGAAGTTGACAAGTATTCTTGAGTACCTACACAAAACAATGGCAAAGGGAAAACTATGTGTGCGTGGTATATGTACACATCATCCATTATGATGCGCACGTGCATGTGTTGGTTAGCATAAAATATCCAATTCTCAAATAAATGAGATGCATGATATAGAAACATCTCATCCATCATGATAGGTTTGTTGTTATGTATAGCATAATGGAGACTCAAATTGTGTAATCCATCACTAGTAATATCGAGAGCATTGTCACGAATGGTATGTAGAGCATTGTCATGAATGGTATACATATGGTGCACACAAGGGATGGAATCATGCAATACCCAATAATTTTCATGGCATTGCATATGAAATGAATTGCAAATTTTTTGCAAAGTTAGCATAGCAATATCATCGCAAGAGAATCAAAATCCAATAACCATCATCTCGTCATCTATACCGTAAGTGCAAATGGGACTTATTTTAATGGGGCATGCATAGTTACTATGTGGATATTGTAATGATGCAATATGGGAGATCTCACTTATAGCATATGACAAGTTTAATGGATTGTCAAAGATAACGTGACCAATAGAATTTTCACATGATATCCAATGGAGCGTAGTATCACAACTAGGAAAATCAATATGCTCACCATCATATTCATCATAAATGGTGGCACATCTAAGCATGTAGAAGACATAGTATGTGGTGAATCCATAAGGTAATCATCATCATGCAAGCACTCACTTGTAAGATAGTCCACTAGTGGGAAAAGTGAAGTACCATCACCTATGTTACCGTTAGAGCTCCGCTCTGGTGTGGTGGGGGTGCATAATCGTCTATCATGGACATCGGTTTGCGCATTGAAGGTATGGACTCATCGAGGATTGGTGCTTCATCATGTAGGAGATCTAGCACCAAAGAAGAAAACACACTCGGAGTAGAGGTTAAGTCATTAGAAATCTTAGTGGTCGCACAAGCCGTCTCAACCACCTCACTCACTAAGTGGCTCACTCACTCCCGGTAAGGTTCTTTCACTCATATGGTTTGTGGAGTCACTCAAATGGCTCTCAACCTCAAATAGGATGTGTGGCATGCTCTCAAGTGTGGGGCTAGTGGTGGTCATAGTCATCCTCTCATAGGAAATGCACAATGACATATATGGTGGAGTCGGTCATTTCATTAATGGGGTGGTGTCTCTCCTCACATGAAAATTAGGGCATCTCGTCATATGTGGGTGTCAAAGAGATGTATGTGAAAATGTCTCCATGCTCAACTCCTATCACCGCCCGGTTGAAGGGATAGTCCCATAGTCAATCTCCTCATCCATAACGCCTCCAAAGATGAAGGTCATAGGATGTCGCAAATCATCGCTCTCCTCCGAGACCAAAGATAAAGTCTCATGTGCGGTCTCGTAGCTTGGCTCAAGGAGGCGGCTCGTGCCTTCCCCATAAAAAGAGGGAGACGCAGAGGCGAGGCTCATCTACTGGGTGGACTCGGGTCACGGTTTTCAAGGCGCCCGTGCCCCACGATCACGGGGTGTGGAACGGTCGCCTCACTCGTCCCTTCGATTCTGCTCGCTCGCCACATGTCCCTCATGCAGGCGGCTGGTGATGGAGGCGGGAAACAGGGCCGTCGCTGATTGGGGCAGCGGGTCAGTCCTGATTCTCTGTGCTCCCGATGACCGGATTGGTCGAGTGGGGCGGCCGAGCCTCGACCCCGCCCCATTATAAGAAGGGGGGAGGGGGATGGCACCCCACATTCTTTCATCGTCCATCTCCTTCTACCTCCGCTCCTTTCATCCATCTGCCATAGCGAGAGGGGGCGCCGGCCCTTCAACGGTGGCAGCGAGGGTCGCCGCTCGACAGCGCGTCCCTCCTTCCCAAGAGCTCGCGGCGGCGGAGTCAGCCACGAGAGGAAGGGGAGGGTGCGAGGCCGAGGTCGCTGTGGCGTTCGGGGAAGAGGTGGACGGGGCGGCGCACCGGCTCTGCCTCCCCCGATGGAGGGTGACGTCGGGCACCAGCTGTCACAGCCCAAGATTCATGACTGTAAATAGTTGCATCAGTGGGCATGCATCATGTTTAAATTCAAAGGAAATTTGAATTGGGGATGACCAAGCCCTGTCACTAAATCAATTCAACTAGGTTCAAGTTTAAATCTTTTCAATGAACCCAGAATGCCCTTTAGAAAAGTTCATGATTTTTGATACAGGTGAAAACCTCTGCCAAAAATGATGCACATATTTTTAGGCCATTCTGGTTATTTGAATTAACCCATATTGTATTTGAATCGGGGCATTTAAATACTATAAATATTTTAAATGCTCCAACAATTTTGGAATTAGTTGAGGGCCTTTGGAATAATTCATTTAGTGCCCACAACTATTTTTCAGAATTTTTAAAAGCAATTTGGTTTGAAAAACCAAATTAAAACAAAATTGCAAAAATAGAAAACAGAACAAAACTAGAAAAGACAGAGCGGAGAAAGCACTTACCTGGCGCTTACCTGGCCTGCCCCAGCACGGCCCAGCCCACTGGCCTGGTGCCAGTCATCGCCTACCTCTGCCAGTAGGCAGAGGAGGGACACCGCGACACCGCCGAGCTCGCCACGCCTCCTCCTGCTTGCCGCCGACCGCCTGGAGCTGGCTGGAGACGCCACGCACCCCCCAGGCCCTTTCACTCCCCCCCTCCGTGCTCATCCCTTCCCCTGTCCCTCTCGCGCGCACCCACCCGAGCGCAGCCGCAACCGCCGCTCGCCATAGTCATGGCCAGCGGCCACCCCACGCCCTGCCGACGCGCCCAGAAGCTCCGCCACTTCGTCCTCCGCCCCCTCACCAAGCCACGCCCTGCCAGAAGTCCCCGAACGTCCTCACCGAGCTCGTCTCCAACCTCCCAACGACGAGATCGCCTCTGCCACCCCGACCGCTCCGGTTCTCCTCCGAGCTCGCCGTTCGCTTCTCTGCACCCCGACCGCTACTTATCCTCTCCCCCCTCACCGTTCTCACTCTCATGCACCGTAGCCACCGCACCTTGCTCGCCCGCACGGGCCGCCGCTTGTGCTCGCCGCCGACGTATCTCCGGCCACCTATCGGTCCGGCCGTCGTGCTCAGCTCCCTCTCCGCGCCGCGTAGGTGCCCCGCATGGGCCACCCTGCCCATCATAGCATCGACCCGAGCTCCGGCGACCGCCAAGGTCGACGCCGGTGATGACTCCGGCCATCCCAGGCCCAACCGCTGCCACCACTCGACGCGGACGAGTACCTGCGTCCCATAGATGCCCTCCGCCGGCCATTTGGTCGCCGGAGGAGGAATCCCGCAGCCCTCCGCCACGTCTGGCCTCACCGGCGTCACGTCGCCGGTGGGTTTGACCCTGTTTGACTTTCCCTGGGTCACTGACGTGTGGGCCCAGGCCACTAACTAAACTGTATTAGTGTTAGTTTAACGCTAACTAAATTTAGTTAGTTTAATTAACCCTGACAGACGGGACCCATAGGTCAGGGTTGACTTGAACCGTCTCCGTTGACTGCTGACGTCACCCTGACGCAACGCTGACGCAATAACTTATTTACTGGTTTATTCTTATATAGGAAATTCCAGAAAATGTTGCAAACTTCGAAAATTCATAGAAATTAATCTGTAACTCAGAATGAAATAAGTTATATATGAAAAATGATCAGAAAAATCCAATCTATCCATCTGTACTGGTTTCATGCATGTTTAAACAAGTTAACTTGCTGTTTAGTGCAAAACATGATAAAGAACTATTTAAGATCACAAATGAGTTTGAACTTTGAATCTTTGGTTCAAAATAGCTCAAACCCATCTGGTTGTAGTTGCATTAGCCCAACACACTCATATTGCCATGTCATGATCATGCATCATATTGTGCATTTCATTGATTATGTTTCCTCTCTATTGCCGATGGTTATTCCCTCTCGATAGACGTATTCCGACGATGAGTTCGATGACAGTGATGAAGAACTATACTATCTTCAGAAGTGCCAGGCAAGCAAAACCCCCTTGTTCATTGCGATATAATCCCACTCTCTCGCTCCTGCTCTCTTTTACTGCATTAGGACAACAGCGCTTCAACTGTTACCTGCTGCGGTAGTTGAACCCCTTTCCTCTGCATGACATGTCATTGCCACAGTAAATAGATGAAACCCACAAGCATGAGTAGGAGTTGTTTGAGCCCTGATGTGCCTACTCATTCATGCTTGTTTGTCATGCCTGCTATTGCTTTGAGTTGTGTCAGGTCTGATTCATCGGGGATGAATTGGAATGTGGTGAACATGTCCTACTGTTGAGAGCTAAGTGTGTGAACACAATTTGGTAAAGGTAGCGGTGAGAGGCCATGTAGGAGTACATGGTGGGTTGTCTCATTGAAACCATCCTCAGGAACTGAGTTCTGTGTTTGTGATCCATGAACAGGTACTACCACACATTGGGTTCTGGTAACTCGACCCCTCTCGACTTATTAATCAACTTGATCTCTGTCTAGGAGTTGCAACTAGTTTCTAGTGTTTGTAGGTAGTGTTAGTAGTTTACCAAGTGGCACCCGGTACAGGTGGGCTTGGGACAGACTGGGCACAGTGGCACGATGTACCAAGTGGCAAACGGATGGTGGGCTTGGGAACCCTGCTCACATCGTTTGGGGCCGTGAGCGACACCCCGGCCGGATCTCCTTGCGGATGGAACCCGAATAGGCGATAAACCTGGACTAGAGACTTGCGTGGTTAGTCAGGTCGTGGCCGACTCCCTTGCTAGGCTTCCGCTTGAAGGTTGCCGAGATACACGACGTGTACATGGTGGTAAGTGGCGAGAGCGTGTGTGAAGAAGTACACCCCTGCAGGGTTAACACCATCTATTCGAATAGCCGTGTCCGCGGAGAAGGACTTCTGGGTTGCCTGTACAGTTCACAGACAAGTGAAAGTGGATACTCTAAAATGCGAAAGATAAGCGTGAGTGCTATGGATGGCGTTCTCGTAGGGAGACGGGAGCGGATCCATAGTGGTGTATTGATATGGTAAATATGTGGACTCGTGTGCGCCACCTCAACAGAGTTACTTGCAGTTGTAGTTCAAGTTAGCCACCAAGTCATAGCTAGCTTGCTGCAGTTAAACTCCACCACCCCTTTGTTGATACTGATGCATATGTAGATAGTTCTTATGTAAGTCTTGCTGGGTACATTTGAACTCACGTTTGCCTATTTTATGTTTTGCAGAGAGACGTCAGTCTCGCTAGTAGTTCTGTGTGGACTTCGACGTTTAGCTTGATACCTCAGCTACGATCTTGTGCCCTCGGTAGGATCTGGTAGATGGTCAGGCTTCTCAGCCTTTTTCATTTGTAGATGTCTGTACTCAGACATGTTAAGCTTCCGCGCGTGCTTTGACTTGTATGCTCTGAATGTTGGGTCATGAGACCCATGTTTGTAATATCTCGCTCCTCGGAGCCTAATAAATAAATACTTTGAGTCGTAGAGTTTTGTTGTGATGCCATGTTGTATTTACACATATCAAGCATATTGTGTGTATGATTGAAATGCTTGGTATGTGTGGGATCCGACAACCTAGTTGTTTATCCTTGGAAGCCTCTCTTATGGGGAAATGTAGTCTTGTGCTTCCATGAGCCATAGTAGTCCGCTACAACCCGGTTCACCGGAGTCCTGCTAGCCCAGCACTACTGCTACGGAAAACTTGACTGGCCGGCATGTGATTCACTTCGTTCTTGTGTCTGTCCCTTCGGGGAAATGTCACGCGGTGACATCCGGAGTCATGCCTAGCCTGCTACAGCCCGGTTCGCCGGAGTTATGTTAGCCCAGTGCTACAGCCCGGATTCGCGCGCTGCTGACCGACATGCTCGATGTTGATTCATGTATGCCTGTCCCCGTAAGTTAGTGCCACTTTGGGTTCACGACTAGTCATGTCGGCCTGGGTTCTCTGTCATATGGATGCTAGCGACACTATCATATACGTGAGCCAAAAGACGCAAACGGTCCCAGGCCATGGTAAGGCGACACCCATGGGAATACCGTGCGTGAGGCCGCAAAGTGATATTAGGTGTTACCGGCTAGATCGATGTGACTTGGAATCGAAGTCCTGACAGCGTGATACTCTAAAATGCGCAAGATAAGCGTGAGTGCTATGGATGGCGTTCTCGTAGGAAGATGGGAGCGGTTCCATAGTGGTGTATTGATATGGTGAATATGTGGACTCGTGTGCGCCACCTCAACAGAGTTACTTGCAGTTGTAGTTCAGGTTAGCCACCTAGTCAAAGCTGGCTTGCTGCAGTTAAACTACACCACCCCTTTGTTGATACCGATGCATATGTAGATAGTTCTGATGTAAGTCTTGCTGGGTACATTTGTACTCACGTTTGCCTATTTTATGGTTTGCAGAAAGACGTCAGTCTCGCCAGTAGTTCCGTGTGGACTTCGACGTTTAGCTTCATACCTCAGCTATGATCTTGTGCCCTCGGCAGGATCTGGTAGATGGTCAGGCTTCTCAGCCTTTTTCATTTGTAGATGTCTGTACTCAGACATGTTAAGCTTCCGCGCGTGCTTTGACTTGTATGCTCTGAATGTTGGGTCATGAGACCCATGTTTGTAATATCCCGCTCCTCGGAGCCTAATAAATAAATACTTTGAGTCGTAGAGTTTTGTTGTGATGCCATGTTGTATTTACACATATCGATCATATTGTGTGTATGATTGAAATGCTTGGTATGTGTGGGATCCGACAACCTAGTTGATATTCCTTGGTAGCCTCTCTTATGGGGAAATGTAGTCTTGTGCTTCCATGAGCCATAGTAGTCCGCTATAGGCCGGTTCACCGGAGTCCTGCTAGGCCAGCACTACTGCTCTGGAACACTTGACTGGCCGGCATGTGATTCACTTCGTTCCTGTGTCTGTCCCTTCGGGGAAATGTCAAGCGGTGACATCCGGAGTCTTGCCTAGCCTGCTACAGCCCGGTTCATCGGAGTCCGATTAGCCCAGTGCTACAGCCCGGATTCGCACGCTGTTGATCGACATGCTCGATGTTGATTCATGTATGCCTGTCCCCGTAAGTTAGTGCCACTTTGGGGTCACGACTAGTCATGTCAGCCCGGGTTCTTTATCATATGGATGCTAGCGACACTATCATATACGTGAGCCAAAAGACGCAAACGGTCCCGGGCCATGGTAAGGCGACACCCGTGGGAATACCGTGCGTGAGGCCGCAAAGTGATATGAGGTGTTACCGGCTAGATCGATGTGACTTGGAATCAGGGTCCTGACAGTGTTGGTATCATAGCCTGACTGCCTGTAGGATTACCAAGCCAAACTGGTCGAAGTTGAGTCTAGAAATGCTTTAGTTATGTAAGGGAATTGATTGTGGAAGGGAACGTAAGGCTCTTTTTACTCCTTATACCTCATGGCCTTCTGATCTGAGTCAACCTCTTCTCTTCGATGGGGATTAAGAACTAGGATTCTTGTCTTTCTATTAGGATCACGTGTTACTAATCCGTAGAATCTTAGGATTGATGGATTCAAGTCTCAGTTTAGTTCGTAGTATTTTCCTGTGTTAGCAGTTGGTCTCCGAACCTTGCTATTGTGACGTTAAGTGGCTATGCCACCATTTTGCAGGATGTCTCAATGCCTTTTGAGCATTTACAGCCGTTATGCTGTCCGAGTCATCCCAGGTTTCTAAATAGTCTGATGCATTTGCAAATCCCTTCTTTCTGTTCCCGATGTTTCTTTGGGCCAGTTTAACCACACTAATCGGTGAGTTGAGGTACTCTGTTACCTCGACATATATGTTGGAGCTATTATTATGACCCTAGGTGTCATAGAGGACCACCCAGTGTCTAGCAATGCTTTGTATCCCAAGTGTGATGATTCTGGCCATTATTCTCGAAAGCATCCCGTGATGCCATTTAGTTAGTAGGCATTCTTTTTGTGGGTTCTTGAACTCGAGATTCACCCTACTTACTTCATGTTGATAGTGTTGCTAGTTCCTTTAGGATATTAGTAACCTTGCGATAGTCCTCGAGGTCTGTGGTATTTCCTTCTTCCAAATACCATGAAATGCTTATGGCAGAAGCTCTCTGAACCAAATGATCACAACAAGAGTGCTCTTGATGAGTTCTCCATTCTGCATTGTGGATCTGCCAGTCCTACCTTTCTGTATGGATTATCTGGAAGAAATATGTTGAACTTGTTTGACATACTATATCTATGCACCCGCAACTCAGAAAACCATATGTTCCTTTGAGTTGTCTCTCTCTAGTTGTATCCTGATCTCCGTCTATCATTTGATAGTAAAGAGCATGTCATGCACTCATGCTCATCGATATCTCATATTCTTGTGGTCTGTCAAGCCATTCTATTCCGGAATGACTCGGAGAAACAGACTCCAGTACCTCATCCATATCCAGGATTGGGTCAAAGTAGTTGTATTTCGCAGATCGAAATGCCAATCCAGCTTTTGTTCTGTTCTACCTCGGAGTATTACCCTCTTTATGTCAGGATTGTCATGAGAATTGCACCATCTCTCATGAATTTTTGACGCAGTGATATTTCTTGCCATCATTTTTCATTCCTCGGTCCCGTGTTGTCACAACCGGAATGCCGACAAGTGAACCATGATGTGTGAAATCAATACTCCTCGCAACCGTGTTGCTTGATAGTTAATGGACATTAATATCATTCTTAGCGTGTTGGTTATCGAATCACTATACTAGATTGATCGTGCTACCTAGTCCATATTTCTGGTGCATTCCTCGATCAAGGAGTTAGGATTGTGTCAATCCTTGCTTAATTGATCACATCATCTTGCCTCGAAAGCAAGATTGCTCCCGAGCTTAATAACATATCGGTGGTTCATGATTTTCCAAGTATCTTCTCAGAAGTAATACAAGGTTGTCACCTGACCGTTATGTTGAGCTCGTGATCAAGCTGGTTTTCCTCTAAACCACCTTTCTCCAAGAATCCGTGTTGGATAACCCTGAACTAGTTGGTTAAGCTAAACAACAACTTGGAGAGTTGGAAGATAAAAGCTTTATCTGACTTAGTTCACTCCGAAGGGATATCTTGTATTTGTGTGTGTGTTGAAGAAAGATGATATCTCCATCGATTGGTCCTCGTGATCAGTTGTTGGATCTATTGCCTTGTCAAAACTTTGACTTGAGTATGGGCTATCGTCAAGTCAAATCACAACCAACGATGTTCATAATATTGTCTTACTCGTGCTTGATCCCTCGAGCATACACCATTACATGTTTTGGTCTGACCAATACTATCACCGTGTTCACATGATGGTGGAAGTCCAGTGATATGGAAATTCCGATGAGTTGCTGTTGAGCCCATCAGCAGCATTTTGTCTCCCCCATGATTCATGTTGGACATTAAGCTAGTGTTGGAAACTTATGTAAGCATTTTCTTCGTGTCCCGCTCATGAAGTATATTTTTGGATGAGAGAAGTGACTTCCTCTAGTTCACGTGCAATCGATGCAAGTTGCCGCCGTGAATTTGAGAAAGTCAATGTTGTTTCCTCTGGAATCATCCCAAGTCAATCATGCATGTGCAAAGTATTCTGTGGTATGATAGACTGATCATCTTCATTCCATATGCATCCCTAGTACACAAAGCCACGGATTGATTTGTTCAAGGATAAGAAGTTCAAATGCTATTCCCGAAGGGCCCAGACGGACATGCACAAGACTTCGTTATCTTCAATGATGGTTCCCCACCTGAACTCGGTAGTGTTTTATTGTAAGACTAGTATGTGGTCATGCTTGTCTGGGACAAAGTGTTCACATGTGTGTAGCAGAACCAGCTCGTGTTTTGGAGCTTGCTACCAAAGTTCATCTCCCGAGAATCTCGCAACGCCATCCCATCGGTTTGTCTTGCAAAACTTGTTTTTTTCCGGACATGCTTTCTGAAATATCCTGTTACCAGCCAGATCTGAATCTCAGGCCGATATGATGGTTGGAATGCCTCCCAAGAACTATAATATTGGTCTCTGTAACCCGGTAACTGGATGTCCTGGCCAACACACCCAGCCGGAAGACCTATTATTGTAGTATCCTGATTGATAAAGTTGGCCACCTCCCCATAAGGATTCCGTAGGATTTACTTCCGTAGTTATTGTCAGGACCCCGATTCCAAGTCACATCGATCTAGCCGGTAACACCTCATATCACTTTGCGGCCTCACGCACGGTATTCCCACGGGTGTCGCCTTACCATGGCCCGGGACCGTTTGCGTCTTTTGGCTCACGTATATGATAGTGTCGCTAGCATCCATATGATAGAGAACCCGGGCCGACATGACTAGTCGTGAACCCAAAGTGGCACTAACTTACCGGGACAGGCATACATGAATCAACATCGAGCATGTCGGTCAGCAGCGTGCGAATCCGGGCTGTAGCACTGGGCTAACAGGACTCCGGTGAACCGGGCTGTAGCAGGCTAGGCAGGACTCCGAATGTCACCGCGTGACATTTCCCCGAAGGGACAGACACAGGAACGAAGTGAATCACATGCCGGCCAGTCAAGTGTTCCGGAGCAGTAGTGCTGGGCTAGCAGGACTCCGGTGAACCGGGCTGTAGCGGACTACTATGGCTCATGGAAGCACAAGACTACATTTCCCCATAAGAGGGGCTACCAAGGATAAACAACTAGGTTGTCGGATCCCACACATACCAAGCATTTCAATCATACACACAATATGCTCGATATGTGCAAATACAACATGGCATCACAACAAGACTCTACGACTCAGAGTATTTATTCATTAGGCTCCGAGGAGCGAGATATTACAAACATGGGTCTCATGACCCAACGTTCAGAGCATACAAGTCAAAGCACGCGCGGAAGCTTAACATGTCTGAGTACAGACATCTACAAATGAAAAAGGCTGCGAAGCCTGACTATCTACCAGATCCTGCCGAGGGCACAAGATCGTAGCTGAGGTAACAAGCTAAACGTCGAAGTCCACACGGAACTACTAGCGAGACTGACGTCTCTCTGCAAAACATAAAATAAGAAAACGTGAGTACAAATGTACCCAGCAAGATTTACATCAGAACTATCTACATATGCATCGGTATCAACAAAGGGGGTGGTGGAGTTTAACTGCGGCAAGCCAGCTTTGACTCGGTGGCTATCCTGAACTACGACTGCAAGTAACTCTTTTGAGGTGGCGCACACGAGTCCACATATTCACCATATCAATACACCACTATGGATCCGCCCCCGTCTCCCTACGAGAACGCCATCCATAGCACTCACGCTTATCTTGCACATTTTAGAGTATCCACTTTCACTTGTCCATGAACTGTACAGGAAACCCAGAAGTCCTTTACCGCGAACACGGCTATTCCAATAGATGATCTTAACCCTACAGGGGTGTACTTCTTCACACACGCTCTCGCCACTTACCACCATGTACACGTCGTGTATCTCGGCAACCTTCAAGCGGAAGCCTGGCGAGGGAGTCGGCCATGACCTGACTAACCACACAAGTCTCTCGTCCAGGTTTATCGCCTATTCGGGTTCCATCCGCAAGGAGATCCGGCCGGGGTGTCGCTCACGGCCCCAAACGATGTGTACAGGGTTCCCAAGCCCACCTCGACGGATGGATCTACGCTTGGTACACCGTGCCACGGTGCCTAGTCTGTCCCAAGCCCACCTGTACCGGGTACCACTTGGTAGACTACTAACACAACCTACAAACACTAGAAACTAGTTGCAACTCCTGGACAGAGATCGAGGCGGTTAATAAGCCAAGAGGGGTCGAGTTACCGGAACCCAATGTGTGGTAGTGACTGTTCATGGATCACAAACACAGAACTCAGTTCCTGAGGACGGCTTCAATGAGACAACCCACCATGTACTCCTACATGGCCTCTCACCGCTACCTTTACCAAATCGTGTTCACACACTTAGTTCTCAACAGTAGGACATGTTCACCACATTCCAATTCATCCCCGATGAATCAGACCTTACTCAACTCTAAGCAGTAGCAGACATGACAAACAAGCATGAATGAGTAGGCACATCAGGGCTCAAACAACTCCTACTCATGCTAGTGGGTTTCATCTATTTACTGTGGCAATGACAGGTCATGCAGAGGAAAGGGGTTCAACTACCGCAGCATGTAACAGTTGAATCGTTGTTGTCCTAATGCAGTAAAAGAGAGCAGGAGCGAGAGAGTGGGATTGTATCGGAATGACAAGGGGGTTTTGCTTGCCTGGCACTTCTGAAGATAGCATTGAGTCTTCATTAGTGTCAACGATCACAACGCCGGAACATCGTCTACCGAGAGGGGACAAATACCGGCAACAGAGAAGAAATTCAATCAATGCAATGCACAATATGATGCATGATCATGACATGGCAATATGAATGTGTTCTGGGCTAATGCAAGCTAGAACAGATTGAGATGAGTCCATTTGAACCAAAGATTCAAATGCAAACCCATTTTATAAAGTCATATAAGTGCATTATCTTGTTTCATCTAAACAGCAAGGTTAGGTTGCTCTAACATGCATGAAACCAGTGCAGATGGATAGATTGGATTTTTCTGATCATTTTTCATATATAATTTGTTTCATTTGGAGCTACGGTTGAATTTCTATGGATTTTAGAAGTTTAGGGCATTTTCTGGAATTTCTGAATTGTTTTTAATCCAGAAAATGATTTTCTGCGTCAGCCTGACGTCAGTGTGACGTCAACAGGTCAACTGACCCTGTCTAGGTCAAACCTGACATGGGGATCCTACCTGTCATTGACACGGTGGCTAAACAGTGATTAATTAAACCTAACAAAACTAATTAGCAGGCACTAGGGCCCACTGTCAGTGACTCTAGGTGATTAATTAGGCGCTAATGACGGTGGCACGTCATCATCGCCGGACTCTGGCCGGCGGCGACCATTCCGCACGGCGGAGCTGCAGCTAGGCGGCGCTAGGGGCTGCGGTTAGGTGCGTTGCGACCACTAGGAGGGAGCCCATGCTCGTCCGCATCCAACGGAGTAGGCAGCAGCGGCTGGGGTGCACTATACTCGCCGGAGACGAGCTCGCGGCGGCGGCCGAAGCTCGGGTGAGCTCGGGCGGTGGCTGTAGGGCACATGGGAAGGATCTGGTTGTGGCTACGGCTCCTGGAGAGGTGAGGAGGATGACAACGCGTGCGGGAGCGCCTGGTTCGGGCTCTGGCCACGGCGGCGCCATGGCCGGCGACACGGAGCTCTCGGCTCGGGTGGCTAGGCTGGCTAGAGGAGGGGATTGACTGCGGGGAGAGGGGGGGAAACGCTCGGGGGCTCACAATGGTGACGGAGGGATGTCCAGCGTGCTCGGGGAAGCCCTGTGGACAACGAATCGGCGGCGACGATCTCCGGTGCCCGACGGTGAACACGACGATGCCGGCGACGTTTTCGGGGCTTCTGGCGTTGGGAGGCTCGGTAAGGAGGAAGAGAGGAACGAGGCGGAGCTCGTGGGCAGCTCCAGGGGGCGTGGGAGAGGTGGTGGCCATGGCTATGGCGAGCGCTGGCGGCGAACGCGCTCGGTGGTGCTGCGGGAGAGAGCAAAGGAGGGGGAGGGGTCCAGGGAGAGAGCGAGGGTGTCGAGAGGGAGTGCGTGGCACTCGGGGCTGGCTCCAGAAGCGGCGGAAGCAGGAGGTGGCTCGGGCGTGTGCCCGCGCGCGGTGGCCACATGCCTCGCGTCCTTCTGGCGCGAGGTGGGAGACGGTGGCAGCTCTGGTGGGCTGGGCCAGGTAAGTGGGCCGCCAGGTAGGTTTGGGGCCAGGTAGGTTTCCTGTTGCCTTTGTTTTTCTTTCTATTTTCTATTTCTTTTGCTCTGTTTTGATTTAGTAATAATACTAAACCATTTCATAAAATCGTGGAAATAATTATGGGTGACTTCTGAATTATTCCAGTGACCCTTAACAATTTCCAACATTTTTGGAGCATCTGAAATATATATAGCATTCAAATAGCTCCAATTCAAATATGTTTGAATTAATTCAAAGACCATAAATGCCTTGGAAAAATGTGCATGACCTCTCGTAAAGGTTTTAACCTTTTTCCATAAATAATGAACATTTTTGAAGGGCATTTTGGGTTTAATGAAAATATTTTTATTTTGAACCTAGTTGAATTCATTTGGTGCTAGGGTTTGGTCATCGCCAATTCAAATTCATTTGAATTAAACATGATGACATGAATGCTTTCATGCAATTAACTACAAGCAATTCTAGGGCTGTGACAGTTATTCCTTATGGATTCTTGTGTTCCCGAAGTCCGACCTTTTACTTGATGTTCTAGATATCAAACCATATCAAATGGGTTACGCTAGTACATCAAGGAGAGCATTAGAAGCGGAGTGCTAAATGTCTCTCGGTCGATCATCCAGATTTTGTTTCCTTGGCCTCGCTAGGGTGAAATCTGCGTAGATGTTATCTTCCTTTGCATCTGCATTGTCCATCACTCTTCATCATGGTAGTATGTTGGGTTGCCAGGATCCTTGACACGGATGTTGGTAGAACCTTGATGAATATGGAATTGCTCAAGTTCTTGAGTGCACGCGCAAGCAAAGTCATCCCTTGCGTTGTCTTCAACAAGGTTGTCCACATCGTCCATTCTAGCCCGAGTGTGTCATTCTCAGGCTGGTGAGAAGAGTTCCAGTGATCTTTGTATGAAAAGTAATTCTTTTTGCCACTTAAGGGAATAATTCTATGAGTCACCTTTCCTAAGGTGCCCCGTTACGGAGTCATGGCAATCAATCTCCTCGCTACTTTGAGACCATGCGCCATCCTATTCTAGCATGGAATTATTGCCTACCAAATTGAAATTTCGCCATCTGTTTCTTCCATCCCTCTCGATGTGTGTTTTGTGTCTCAGTTCGAGAGATGATACTGCATCTCATTCCATGAGTTGATCATGATTTGCTTGATCTTCGTGAAGATCGAATCCTGTAGAGCTTCCCTCTCTTTCCCTTGTCGTGTTGGGTGAAGATCTCGAAAGCAAAGGTGTCAAGATCAACATGATGCCATGAATCAATATCTTAGAGAAGAGCAATTGGATCAAGAAGATGGTGTTAGCTTTGTGTCCCCCCTGTCTTCTTACCTCACGTCTTGAATCTCGGGACGAGATTCTTGATTAGTGGGGGTGAGTTGTCACAGCCCTAGATTCATGACTATAAATAGTTGCATCAGTGGGCATGCATCATGTTTAAATTCAAAGGAAATTTGAATTGGGGATGACCAAGCCCTGGCACTAAATCAATTCAACTAGGTTCAAGTTTAAATCATTTCAATGAACCCATAATGCCCTTTAGAAAAGTTCATGATTTTTTATAAAGGTGAAAACCTCTGCCAAAAATGATGCACATATTTTTAGGCCATTCTGGTTATTCGAATTAACCCATATTGTATTTGAATTGGGGCATTTAAATACTATAAATATTTTAAATGCTCCAACAATTTTGGAATTAGTTGAGGGCCTCTCGAATAATTCATTTAGTGCCCACAACTATTTTTTGAAATTTTTAAAAGCAATTTGGTTTGAAAAACCAAATTAAAACAAAATTGCAAAAATAGAAAACAGAAAAAAACTAGAAAAGACAGAGCGGAGAAAGCACTTACCTGGCGCTTACCTGGCCTGGCCCAGCACGGCCCAGCCCACTGGCCTGGTGCCAGTCATCGCCTACCTCTGCCAGTAGGCAGAGGAGCGACACCGCGACACCGCCAAGCTCGCCATGCCTCCTCCTGCTTGCCGCCGACCGCCTGGAGCTGGCTGGAGACGCCACGCACCCCCCAGGCCCTCTGACGCCCCCCTCCGTGCTCATCCACTCCCCTGTCCCTCTCGTGCGCACCCACCCGAGCGCAGCCGCAGCCGCCGCTCACCGTAGCCATGGCCACCGGCCACCCCATGCCTCGCCGACGTGCCCAGAAGCTCCGCCACTTCGTCCTCCGCCCCCTCACCGATCCACGCCCCGCCGGAAGTCCCCGAACGTCCTCACCGAGCTCGTCTCCAACCTCCCAACGACGACCGCCTCCGCCACCCCGACCGCTCCGGTTCTCCCCCGAGCTCGCCGTTCGCTTCTCTGCACTCGCCGTGAGCCACTGATCCTCTCCTCCCTCACCGTTCTCGCTCTCGTGCACCGTAGCCACCGCACCTTGCTTGCCCGCACGGGCCGCCGCTTCTACTCACCGCCGACGTATCTCCGGCCACCTATCGGTCCGTCCGTCGTGCTCAGCTCCCTCTCCGCGCCGCGTAGAGCACGTAGGTGCCCCGCACGGGCCACCCTGCCCACCGTAGCGTCGACCCCGAGCTCACCCGAGCTCCGGCGACTGCCAAAGTCGACGCCGGTGATGACTCCGGCCATCCCAGGCCCAACCGCGACCACCACTCGATGCGGACGAGTGCCCGCGTCCCGCAGATGCCCTCCGCCGGCCATTTGGTCGCCGGAGCAGGAATCCCGCAGCCCTCCGCCGCGTCTGGCCTCGCCGGCGTCACGTCGCCGGTGGGTTTGACCCCACTGACATGGGGTTTGACCCTGTTTGTCTTTCCCTGGGTGACTGACGTGTGGGCCCAGGCCACTAACTAAACTGTATAGATGTTAGTTTAACGCTAACTAAATTTAGTTAGTTTAATTAACCCTGACAGACGGGACCCACAAGTCAGGGTTGACCTGAACCATCTCCGTTGACTGCTGACATCACCTTGACGCAACGCTGACGCAATAACTTATTTACTGGTTTATTCTTATATAGGAAATTCCAAAAAATGTTGCAAACTTCAAAAATTCATAGAAATTAATCTGTAACTCAGAATGAAATAAGTTATATATGAAAAATGATTAGAAAAATCCAATCTATCCATCTGTACTGGTTTCATGCATGTTTAAACAAGTTAACTTGCTGTTTAGTGCAAAACATGATAAAGCACTATTTAAGATCACAAATGAGTTTGAACTTTGAATCTTTGGTTCAAAATAGCTCAAACCCATCTAGTTGTAGTTGCATTAGCCCAACACACTCATATTGCCATGTCATGATCATGCATCATATTGTGCATTGCATTGATTGTGTTTCCTCTCTATTGCCGGCGGTTGTTCCCTCTCGATAGACGTATTCCGACGATGAGTTTGATGACATCGATGAAGAACTATACTATCTTCAGAAATGCCAGGCAAGCAAAAACCCCTTGTTCATTCCGATATAATCCCACTCTCTCGCTCCTGCTCTCTTTTACTACATTAGGACAACAACGCTTCAACTGTTACCTGCTGCGGTAGTTGAACCCCTTTCCTCTGCATGACCTGTCATTGCCACAGTAAGTAGATGAAACCCACTAGCATGAGTAGGAGTTTTTTGAGCCCTGATGTGCCTACTCATTCATGCTTGTTTGTCATGCCTGCTATTGCTTAGAGTTGTGTCAGGTCTGATTCATCGGGGATGAATTGGAATGTGGTGAACATGTCCAACTGTTGAGAGCTAAGTGTGTGAACATGATTTGGTAAAGGTAGCGGTGAGAGGCCATGTAGGAGTACAGGTGGCCAGGAGTTGCAACTAGTTTCTGGTTTTTGTAGGTATTGTTAGTAGTCTACCAAGTGGCACCCGGTACAGGTGGGCTTGGGACAGACTAGGCACAGTGGCACGGTGTACCAAGTGGCACCCGGATGGTGGGCTTGGGAACCCTGCTCACATCGTTTGGGGCCGTGGGCGACACCCCGACCGGATCTCCTTGCGGATGGAACCCGAATAGGCAATAAACCTGGACTAGAGACTTGTGTGGTTTGTCAGGTCTTGGCCGACTCCCTTGCTAGGCTTCCGCTTGAAGGTTGCCGAGATACACGACGTGTACATGGTAGTAAGTGGCGAGAGCGTGTGTGAAGAAGTACACCCCTGCAGGGTTAATACCATCTATTCGAATAGCCGTGTCTGCGGAGAAGGACTTCTGGGTTGCCTGTACAGTTCATAGACAAGTGAAAGTGGATACTGTAAAATGTGCAAGATAAGCGTGAGTGCTATGGATGGCGTTCTCGTAGGGAGACGGGAACGGATCCATAGTGGTGTATTGATATGGTGAATATGTGGACTCGTGTGCGCCACCTCAACAGAGTTACTTGCAGTTGTAGTTTAGGTTAGCCACCAAGTCAAAGCTGGCTTGCCGTAATTAAACTCCACCACCCCTTTGTTGATACCGATGCGTATGTAGATAGTTCTGATATAAGTCTTGCTGGGTACATTTGTACTCACGTTTGCCTATTTTATGTTTTGTAGAGAGACGTCAGTCTCGCTAGTAGTTCCGTGTGGACTTCGACGTTTAGCTTGATACCTCAGCTACGATCTTGTGCCCTCAGCAGGATCTGGTAGATGGTCAGGCTTCTCAGCCTTTTTCATTTGTAGATGTTTGTACTCAGACATGTTAAGCTTCCGCGTGTGCTTTGACTTGTATGCTCTGAATGTTGGGTCATGAGACCCATGTTTGTAATATCTCGCTCCTCGGAGCCTAATAAATAAATACATTGAGTCGTAGAGTTTTGCTGTGAAGCCATGTTGTATTTACACATATCGATTATATTTAGTGTATGATTGAAATGCTTGGTATGTGTGGGATCCGACAACCTAGTTGTTTATCCTTGGTAGCCTCTCTTATGGGGAAATGTAGTCTTATGCATCCATGAGCCGTAGTAGTCCGCTACAGCCCGGTTCACCGGAGTCCTGCTAGCCCAGCACTACTGCTCCGGAACACTTGACTGGTCGCCATGTGATTCACTTCGTTCCTGTGTCTGTCCCTTCGGGGAAATGTCACGCGGTGACATCCGGAGTCCTGCCTAGCCTGCTACAGCCCGGTTCACCGGAGTCCTGTTAGCCCAGTGCTACAGCCCGGATTCGCACGCTGCTGACCGACATGCTCGATGTTGATTCATGTATGCCTGTCCCCGCAAGTTAGTGCCACTTTGGGTTCACGACTAGTCATGTCGGCCCGGGTTCTCTCTCATATGGATGCTAGCGACACTATCATATACGTGAGGCCAAAAGACGCAAACGGTCCCGGGCCATGGTAAGGCGACACCCGTGGGAATACCGTGCGAGAGGCCGCAAAGTGATATCAGGTGTTACTGGCTAGATCGATGTGAGTTGGAATCGGGTCCTGACACCTGCCCCGTGAATTCTTCATCCGGCTGCTCCGGCCACCGCGTCGTCGTCTTCGCCTCCCCACCCCATTTGCTCGGGAGATGGAGCTTGACCCTCCCAGACCCTCAGGTCGCACATGAGGGGATGCTGGAATGGCGGCACGCGGGTCGATGTCGACCTTCCCGCTCCTCAGGTCATGTACCTCCGTCGCGGATGGAAGACGTTCGCTCGCATCCACAGCCTGACGGCGGGGCTTGTCTTCTACTTCAAGTTAATGGAGGACGGCCTGCTCTCCATCAAGGTCTTCGGAGATCTTGGAACTCGCCTAAAGTGCTGCATGGAGAGCTCCTCCGACAATGAAGATTCCTCCTCAAGCGGGAGTGACGAGGAGGACAGCGACAGCGACGACGAGGGAGTCGAGCGGCAGGACGCCGACCTCGACTCCGACTGACCGTGTCGCCCTTCCCTCGGTCTCGCGCCCTACCGAGGGCCTTCCTCATCAAGCTCTCCATCGGCACGTTCCCCATCACCTCCTTGGGTGGCTGGCGTAGGAGGGTCGGGAAGGGCGAAGAAGGCGGGTGTCGGCCGTCAAGTCGGAGTACACGGGCACCGACGCCTTCGTCGCGTATTGTCGGCCCGCTACCTCATCTTCCAGCTCCCTTCTCGGCACCGGGATGTTCTCTTGGTGCCTTCTGCCCCACGTACCTCACCTAGGCGCTCTTTTTGCCCTCCTGCTGTCTTGTTCCACCTTCTGAGGAGAGGGACAAGAAAAGGATTACGGCCACCTTATCTCCTTTTAGTTTGTAAGCCTGCGGGCACTTGTTAATTTTAAGACTTGTAATCCCCTTGCTCATGTTTTTTATTTTGTATGTACTGTACCTGTATTGGATGTTTTTTAATGAAAAAGGGTGCTTGGTTCTTTGTGCGTGAGCGAGGCCCATGCCAATGAACGAATCCTTGTTATTTTTAAGATAAACATTGTTGCCCGGCAACAGGCCTTGCCGTACCCTGACTTCAGTCGACCATTCTCACGCTTTTGGTGGAGGCAGGGGCGAAGTAGAGTTAGGCCCTTTGTTTATTTCCTTGCCACCGCGTCTATGACCCGGTTCTGACCCAGGGACTTGGGTACAAGAAGAAGGGGGAGCACGGTGGTCTCGGAGCAAACCGAGGTTTCATATGTCCCAACTTCATACGGAAATGCATAATGGAGGATAAAAGACTTATCTCATTCTGCAGCCCCCGGTAGCCTTGGCTTGCCGTGGTTGGATCTTTGTGTCTGCAGCCCCCGGCAACCTTGACTTGCCGGGGCTGGGGCTCCGGTTTGTTTTCTTTCCCCCAAGTAGCTCAGTAGAAACGTCCATGTGTCCTGCGAACAAAAGAGGACGGAAAAGGAAATAGGGAGATGCACGCTCAACCTCTATGCTAGGGGTTAGTCGCCGCTAAGCACTATCAACCGTAACTGAGGGAGAGACTTAACCTAGCATGCATGCTAAAACTTAGGGCGCCAGCGCTTCATTTATTTATGCTCAGGGTCTGCGCCTGGCTTTGTACAGAGGGTTACATGCCTTGCCGGCAACGCTTGTACAAAAGGTGGCTTGCCGGGAGGCCCGACAACCGCGCCTTATGGGTAAAACTTGCGAATATGTTCGATGTTCCAGGAGTTGCTCACTGGGATAGCATCTTTGGTCTCCAGGCGGACTGCGCCGGGCCTGGTGACTCGTATTACCCGATAAGGGCCTTCCCACTTCGGCGTCAACTTGTTGGAATTCTTGGCCGATTGAACGCGCCGAAGAACAAGGTCGCTTTCCTCAAAACGCCGGGCATGAAGCCTGCGGCTATGGTAGCGGCGCAAGGCTTGCTGGTAGCATGCTGCTCTCACAGCCGCCCGAAGACGATCTTCCTCAAGGAGCGTTGCGTCATCTTGCCGCAATTGCTCTTGCTCAAGCTCGTCGTAAGTGACCCGTATATGAGTTCCGTGGGGAGAACTGCTCTGCCCCGTATACCAAGGCAAAGGGTGTCTGGCCGGTGGCTCGATTTGGCATCGTCTTGATTGACCAAAGAACCGCCAACAACTCATCAATCCAGTGCCTTCTGCTCTTGTGCAGCATGTCAAAAGTCTTTGTCCTCAGGCCTCGCAACACTTAAGCATTTTCCCTCTCCGCCTGGCCGGTGCTCCGTGCGTGTCGTTATCGGTGATGACTCTGTTTGGCACACCGAAACGGCAAACTAGCTCCTTGAAGAAGTTGACGGCTTACTGTGCTGTCAGCTTCCTCACTGCTTCCACCTCTGGCCACTTTGTGAACTTGTCGATCGCAACGTACAAGTACTCAAAGCCCCCGACAGCGCGGGGGAAAGGGCCCAGGATGTTGAGCCCTCAGACCGAGAATGGCCAGGAAAGAGGAATTGTTTAAAGGGCTTGAGCTGGTTGATGAAGCTTCTTCGAATGGAACTGACACGCTTCACACTTTGTTACTAGTGCCGTTGCATCCTGGAGGGTAGTGGGCCAGAAGAAACCCTGCCGGAACACCTTGCCGGCAAGGGCCCTCGACCCTATGTGGGACCCACATATGCCTCTGTGTATCTCCGCCAACAGCTCCAGTCCTTCCTCCCGGGGAATGCACTTCAATTTCACACCGTTCGGTTTCTTCCTGTACAGGTCCTCATCGACGAACTGATACATAGCAGACTGACGGGCTGCTTTCTCCGCTTCTTCCTGCTCCTTGGTAAGCTCCCCTGTTTGGAGGAATCGGACGGTATGATGTGCCCATGCCGGAGCCTGGGGCTCGACGGCAAGGACCAAAGGCATTTCTTCTGCCATGGGAGCGGCCGTCTCTACGGCCAGGGCTTGACGGCCTGCCGGAGTCAGTCGCTCCTCGGCAGGCTCAGAATCCACGGCAACACCCTTGTCAGCGGCCCCCGGGGGCTCAGCGGGAAAGTACTTGCCGGGGCCTGATTTCCTCCTTTTGTTCTGCTCCGTTGATGGTTTGACGGATGGTTTAGTTAACCGAAGCAAAAAAGTACCTGGTTCCACAGGTAGCTTGAATGCAGCGCGCTTTGATAGGTAATCGCCGATGTCGTTCTTTGCTCGGGGAACATGCTCCGCTTGTATACCGTCAAAGCGCTCCTCCAGCTTCCTCACCTCATCTACATAGGCCTCCATTAACGGGCTCTGATAATCTTTGTTGACTTGTCTGACGACAAGCTGCGAATCACCCCTCATGATGAGCTTCTTAACCCCGAGGTCTGCCGCGATCCTGTGACCGGCAAGCAACCCCTCGAACTCAACAGTATTGTTGGTGGACATCTCCCTGGGAAAGTGCATTTAGATTACATACTTGAGGTGCTCTCCGGTGGGTGCGACGAGCAGCACACCAGCACCGGCGCCTTGCAGCGAGAAAGCCCCGTCAAAGTACATGATCCAGTTGTGACTTGCTTCCTTGCTGGGGAGAGTGCTCTCCTGGATTTCCTCGTCAGGCGTTGAGGTCCATTCCGCAATGAACTCCGCCAAGACTCTGCTCTGGATTGTTGAAGTACTTTCAAACTTCAAACCAAAGCTTGACAACTCCAAGGCCCACTCCACAATCCTTCCGGTTGCGTCTAGGTTGTGCAGTATCCGTTGCAACGGGAGGCGGGTGACGACGGTGATTTCGTGTGCTTGGAAGTAGTGACGCAGCTTCCTTGAGGCGATAAGGAGGCCGAAGAGCAATTTCTGCACACCAGAGTACCTTGACCTAGCCCCCTGCAGGAGGGAGCTGACAAAGTAAACTGGGTGCTGCATCATCTTCTTCTTCTGCACCACTTCATTTGATTGCATGGGCCCTGTCCTCATGGCATCAGACTCTGCCGGGGGCCTTGCCTTGCCGGCATCGGGACCTGCCGGGGGAATCTCTGGCTTGCCATCCGCCAGTCCCGCCGTCGCCACTGCCTCTTCATTGACCTCCCTCTGCGCCACTAGCGCGACACTGACCACTTGATTCGTCGCCGCCAGATACAGCAGCAACGGCTCTTGTGGTTTAGGCGCAACCAGTATTGGTGTAGAGGAGAGATTTTTCTTCAGATCCTGCAACGCCGCCTCAGCCTCTGGGGTCCACTCCATTGGGCTCGCCTTCTTCAAGATTTTGAGAAAGGGAAGGGCACGCTCAGCAGACTTGGAGATGAATCTTCTCATGGCGGCAACGCAGCCAGTGAGCCGACGCACATCCTTGATCCGCTTGGGGGCCTCAATCTGCTCAATAGCCTTGATCTTGTCCGGGTTTGCCTTGATCCCATGCTGTGACACGAACAACCTGAGAAGTTTGCCGGACGGAATGCCGAAGACGCACTTCTCAGGGTTCAACTTGAGGTTGATCTTGCCCAGATTTGCAAACGTCTCTTCTAAATCTTGTACAAGAGTTGCCTTGGCCTTGGTTTTGACCACTATGTCATCCATATAATCTTCCATATTTCTATGTAGCTGGGGCTCAAAACCAATTTGGACCGCCCTTGCAAATGTTGAACCAGCACTCTTCAACCTGAAAGGCAATACGTACCACATGAGGTGATGAATGTTGTCTTCTCTTCGTCTTCTCTTGTCATGAAGATCTGGTGGTATCCTGAGTAGGCGTCAAGGAATGATAACAGATCACACTCGGCCGTGGAGTCAATAATCTGGTCGATGCGCGGCAAGGGGAAGGGGTCCTTAGGACAAGCCCTATTGATGTCTGTGTGGTCAATACACAGCCTCCACTTCCCATTCTCCTTGCGCACCACCACCGGATTGGCCAACCATGTTGGATGGAGCACTCCTCTCACCAAGCCTGCCGCTTCCAACTTCCTGATCTCCTCTATGATGAACTCCTACCGTTCCAAAGCTTGCTTCCTGACCTATTGCTTGATGGGTCGTGCATGAGGATAGATAGCAAGGTGGTGCTCAATCACCTCCCTGGGAACACCGCGGATGTTGGATGCTTGCCATGCAAACACATCGACATTCGCCCGCAGGAAGGTGACGAGTGCGCCTTCCTATTTTCTGTCGAGGGTGGAGCTTATGGTGAAAGCCCCTCCCGTGCCATTCTCCTTGAGGGACACCTTCTTGGTCTCTGGCGGTGCAGCTCTGGATTTCTTGCTCTTGCCGGTGGAGCTCTCGGGCACGTCCTCGACGGTAGCACAACACTCCGAAGAGGTGCGCTTGCCGAAGTGGGTGCGGGAGGTCCTGCCGGTCTTCTTCTTCCCTCCCGGGGCTTCAGTGGCAGGAGCAAGTGCCTTAGCGGCAACTACTGCGATTGCTTCCCCGTAGAGTAGGTCGGCGCAGATCAACGCGTCCTTCTTGTCGCAGGGGACGGTCATGATGGTCATCGGCCCAGGCATCCTCAGCGTGTTCTAGGCGTAATGCGACGCCGCCATGAACTTGGCTAGTGCCGGGCGGGCGAGGATCCCATTGTAGGGCAAAGGGATCTCGTCTAGATCGAAGACAATCCTCTCCGTCCTATAGTTCGACTCGCCTCCAAATGTCACACGCAACGTGACCTTCCCCTTCGGCTGGCTCCTTCCCGGGTTGACCCCTTGAAACTTGCCCGTCTCCTCGAGGTCTCCGTCAGGAATTTGCAGCCTTTTGATCACAACGGGCGAGATCAAGTTCAAACCGGCCCCGCCGTCAACCAGCATCTTGTTCACCTTGAGGTTGCGTATCGTTGGTGAAACGAACAATGGCAAACACCCGATCGCAGTTGTGCGATCAGGGTGATCCTCGGCGTAAAAAATGATGGGGGTGCAGGACCACTTCAGCGGCTTCTGAGCGTCGAACAATGGCTCCGCTGCTGTGATCTCACGCGCCCACTGCTTGAGATGGCGGTGAGAAGTGTGCAGCGACGCGCCACCATCGACGCACATGGCCTCTGTAGCCTTCTGCAACTCATGCTCGCCGGACTCGTCATCCTCGTCATGATCGTCGTCTTCCTGCTTCTTGTCGCGGCCACGAGCGGGCCTCTCTTGCTGGTTATCCTTGCCGCGGCGGCCTCCTTGGCCGCCAGGCTTCTTGCCGGATCCTTCGGCACCATCCTGACCCTTCTCCTTGTCCCGCCTCTCATACTCAGCTTTTTGCTTCTTAGCAAGCATTTCGAGTTGTCGGCAGTTCTGGAGGTCACGGCCCTTGGTGCGGTGGATCTTGCAGTACTGTTTGTCGGAACCTCCTGGCTTGTTGGCAGCCACGAAGGCCCGGGAAGCGGCGCATCCAGCAATCTCCTTGTCGGGGTCGTCTGCCTTCGCCTTCTTGGCAGTGCCGGTGCCGTCGGATCCCTCGACGGCAAGCACGACCTTGCCCTTGCATTTCCTGTTGCGACGCCGACCCTTCTTCGTCGGGGCGGCGGTGTCTTCATCCGTAGAGCCGGTTTCCGCGCTGGCGTCTTCGCCGGGGTACTTCCTCCCCTCTTCAGCTCGAGCACATCTATCCGCCAGAACGTAAAGTTCGGCCACATCCCTGACCTTGTTCATTTCCAGCTCTTCATGCATCTTGCGGTTGTACACATTCTGATGGAATGCGCTGATCACGGCGGCAGGATGAACATCTGGGATGTTGTATTGCACTCAGCTGTACCTCTGTATGTACTTGCACAGGTTTTCACCTTCCTTTTGCGGAAGGATATGCAAATCACTCGCCTGGCCATGAGCTTGGTGGCCTCCAGTGAAGGCACCAACGAACTCATGACAGAGGTCCGACCAAGAAGAAATGGAATACGCCGGCAAGTGCATCAACCAAGACATGACATTGGGTTTCAGGGCCAACGGGAAGTAATTGGCAAGCACCTTGTCATCGCGAGCTCCAGCGGTTTGCATCGCGATGGTGTAGATGCTGAGGAACTCCGACGGGGGAGTCTTGCCGTTGTATTTCTCGCCGACGTCCGGCTTGAACATGCGGTGGGACGACCACTGGAACTGCCGCAGCTCACGGGTAAAGGCTGGGCAACCCACCTCGTAAGGTAGGCTGCCGGAGCCTCCCGAAGCTGGGTGGCCCGTAGCGGGCCCTGCCCGCCGATCTGACTGGTGGCGTGTATCGCGCCGGCGCTCAATGGTGGTCCGAGCGTCTTCATGGGCTCGCTCCCGAAGAACTTGGCGCAGGTTGCGGTGGGTCTGTGGATCGGACAACGCTATGGAAATATTATCACAAGCGTCATCGCGACGGATCGACACCCGCGGCAGCTGGCGTGGAGGAGGAGAGTGCATCATGGCTGCCGCACCTCCGGTCCTTCCACCACTGGCATGCGGCGGCTCGACGGAGCGCCGGCCCAATGGCCCTGCTGGCCGTGGCTCGTCTTTGTTGGCGACGACAACGAGGCTCCGGATGGTGGCTCTCCATTCGTCGAGCTTCTCCGCAGCAGGAGGGAAGTCGAGGAGTAGCTGCTCGCGTGCCAAAGCTTCTGCTGGCGTGGGTGGCGGCGAAAGCTACGTGGACCATGGCATGCTTCGACTCCTAACCATGTTAGAAGGAGCTCTATCACGGCCCAGCGGTTGCGTGCCATTTTTGCCAGCACTTCGGCGGGCATGCTGGCCTCCTTCGTCCCGCAGATGATGCACGAGACTCTTCCCACAGCGGCGTCCGGGGTCTCTAGCGTGGTGGCGCTACTCGTCGCGCATACCCTGGGAAGAGCGCGCTGTGGGCACCGCCCCCAGAGGGCCCCGCGCCACCTGCGGGGGGGGGGCATCTCCGTCTCTGGATTTGGCGGCGTGCGGCCCGTCCTCCCGTGCACGGACAATGCCACTTGTCAGGCTCTGACTGCCAGAGCGATGCTGGTGCTCGCGGGCCACGCCTAGGGTCCTGTCCGCGACTGGCCCGCTGTTCACCCAGACCGGTGCGGGCCGTCCGGCCCTCAACGGACTGATCGCCGTGACCGCCTTCTTTTGGGAGCCATGACAATGAAGAACTGCTAGGCTAACTGCAGACCGGATTTTCACAACACCGTCCCCTACCTGGCGCGCCAAAGATGTCGGGGGAAATCGACACCTATGGAATCACTGGGATCCCTTCTATGGTTGGCGGGCGCGAGGTTTGTTCAAAGAGCGGGTCTGACAGGAAGCACACGGATCGTTTACCCAGGTTCGGGCCACAAAGATGCGTAATACCCTAGTCCTGCTTTGGTGGATGTATTAGAGTGTTCTTGTGTTCTTGAGCTAGCTACGGGGTGTGACATGCCCAAAAGATCCGAATCCTTCTCCTATACGCCTCGAGCCTCCTTTTATACGCAAAAGGGGTCGCCACAGTGGCAAACAGGAGGTGGAAAGGTGTACAGTGGATGAGTCTATCCTCTGGCACCATCGGAAAACACATTTAATGCGCTGTCGACGTGTCCCTCTCACTTTATCGGGGACGGCAAGGAAGCACGTCCCAGCTGTCACCGCCTCGCCTGGCTTCAACACGCGCCCGAGCTAATGAGGCCTTGCGGCGCCATGTTGGCTGGCTGCTGGGCTGGCGCGGTGGTGGAGCCTTCACGAAGGGTCGCATGCCACCACGCAAATGCTTGCTGAGTCGGTGTAGAGGCCGCTTGTCGCCATGCAGGTGCCTGCCCAGCTGGTTGAGCTAGCAGCTGCTTGGGGACGGTGCTGGAGTCTTGGCATGCGCGGGCCTGGCTGTGGCCCCGCTGATACCATCGGCAAGGGTCTTGTCGGGGGCCCGGCAAGGGTCTTGCCGTGGCGTTGCAGTTGTCCCCGGCAAGGCGCTTGCCAGGGGTCTTGTGGATTTCCTCGGCTAGGATCCTGCCGAGGGTCGCCGTCTTCTGGTCCTCATCTGATCCTGTGTATTTAGGATCTTCATAAAGATCTGCATGTCACCACGGAGGCGCCTCCCGAGCCCTGGTCCCAATGTGATTGACAGTGTTCAAACCCTTGGGCTCAAGGGCGGCGCGCTCCGCCGATGTTAGGCAAGTTGCGCCGCCAAGGCTCTTGCTGGGGCTGCGGAGGCCGCCCCGGCAAGGGTCTTCCCCGGGGGGGGGGGTACACCTCGCCCTCTTGCTCTTTGTGTTTCTGGTCTTGGCGTTGCCTTGGTTGTCTTGTACTTCGGCTTCCCTCCTCTGCCCTGCTAAGTGTGGCCGCGGCGCGCGGCCCTAACTGCCCGTGCACAAGTAAAGGGGTCAAAAGGAGAGCCCCTACTTTTGTACATCGACACAGGGGTCTCAGGCGGTGGTCACTGGCGGTTCGAGAAAGATCGTCAACAATGAGTGGCGGGAGGTAGACGAAGGCCATCTGCCCGTTCCTTATAGATCGGACGGTTCATTAAAAAAATCGACTGACCTATTTATTTTCTGTCGACAGTTATCTTGATATGACCACATGTGGTGGTGTGCTGGAGGAGTACCTGCATTTCCTGTGCGCATATATTACAAAATCATATGGAGTGGAATCTAATTTTGTTTTCCATGCAATGTTGTAGAGCTATCATATGTCTCCTGTCATTTATTTTCAGCCACCTGCTATCTGCTACTTTTACAGTGCACTAGTTCTGCACACACTTCACCCATACTCTCACTATTGTGTTTTTATGCAAGGGTATTTTAGAGTCTTCCTCGAGAGAAGCAGAAAAGAAAAGAGAGAAGCTGCTCCAGCTTTTTACGTGGGTAAGCACGGCACGTTACAGCGCTATAAAGGGTGCAGTGTCAGTAGATGGAGACGGTAAACGTAGCTCTGGAGTTGATGACCTCGCTCGCAATGAACCACCATCCCAGGTGCTTGCTTTAACTTCGCGGTGTCATATGTGGTTGCATGTTCCATATGGTGTCTAGCTTGTATTCGAAAGGCCGAAGTCGGTCTTTAATTAAGATAAGGAAAGATATTTTTTACATGAACCACCATCCCGTGAGCACCAGAAGACAAATAGCTAGTCAGGGCACTGGCCGAGCCAGTGACAATCCCAGCAGAGACAGGCATCACCTAGAAGCCAACTAAAAAGCCGCAATGGTGGCGAAGCAGCCCGCCTCCCACCAGGCTCTCAAGTCCTAGATGATCATGCTCACCACTCCAGCCGGATGTATAGCTTGTATTGCTTCCAATTTGGTTAAATTGCATCTGCTTAGCTTACACATTATACCTTTGAATATGACATGCCTTTCTGTTTTTGGTACATACTAGTACATCTGTGTATTAACCATGTTCTTCCATCAAATTAATGTTCTTGTGTACCCCTCATGAATCACTTATGATGAGGCAGTCAGGCAAGTGGACTACTCCTCATTTAAAGAATGCAGCGTCAGCCTCCCGACATGATTCTCAAGAAACAACAAGGCTAGATGAAGATAGTGAACGTAGCTCTGTAGTTGATTACAGCAGTTCCCTACACTAGCATCGTAGGTGCTTGATCTAACTTGGCAGCATGATATGTGGTTGCATGTTGCATATGGTGTCTAGATTGTAATTCTTCCAATCTGGTTAAACTGCATGTGCTATTTTGCTTAGCTTATACATTATACCTATTAATGTGACATGCCTTCCTGTATTTAGTACATAGTACATCTGTCTATTAAGCACGTCCTTACATAAAACTATTGTTTTTTTGGTATCCCGCATCAATCAATATGACGAGACACCTTTAGTATATGCAGTGCGATATTAGTTGCATCTTTCATATGATTTATAGCATGCACTGCTTCTAATTTGTTGAAATTCCATTTATGATGGGACGCTTTTAACTTGGCAGAGTCATATTGGTTGCATCTTTCATGTGGTGTCTAGCTTGCATCGCTTCTTATTTGTTGGAATGGTTTCTGCTTAGTTTACACAAACAGTGGTGAACATGCCATGCCGTCCTGTTTTTCGTACATTTTCCATCCTGGTATCATGTGTTTGCCTTACATCAAAGTAGTGATTGTCAGTATCATGCATGAATGAGTTCTGAAGAGAGAATTTTATTGCTTTTCTTGTTGATTTTACTTGACAATTCGAAATCAATAAAGCAGAAGGAAGTTAGCAAGGCAGCGGATAAAGGTGCTCCTTCCAAATGGAGGGCCTCTACAGTTTCTACTCCTCCATCCCCCGAAGATGATTTCCAAGACAACACATGCATAGACACTCAACGTAGCTGTGTTTATGATGAGCACGTCTCCCCTAGTGCACCATCACTGGTGCTCCCTCTAACTTGGCACTGTTATATGTTGCTGCATATTATGTGTGATGTCTAGCTTGTATTGCTTCTAATTTTGTTGAATTCCATCTGCTTACTTTACACATTATACTTGAATAAGACACGTGTTCCTATTTCTAGAATACAATATCTGTCTATCACACCATGTTCTTACATCAAATTACTAATGTTGTGTAACCTGCAACAATCACTTATCATAAGACACGTTTGACTTTGGAGTGTGATATAGGTTACATCTCGCATTCTTTTCTAGCTTGTACTACTAATTTGTTGAAATGGCACTTATGACGAGACAGTTTTAACTTGGTAGAGTGATATTCGTTGCATCTTTCATATGGTGTCTAGCTTTCATTGCTTCTAATTTGTTGAAATGCCTTCTCCTTAGTTTACACATCATAAGCTATGAATATGCAATGGCACTAATGACGAGAGACCTCTAACTTGGTAGTGTGATGTTGTTTGCATCTTGCATATGATTTATTTCTTGTACTGCCTCACATTTGTTCAAACGCCATTTATGATGAGACACTGTTAACTTGGCAGAGCGATATTTGTAGCATCTTTCATATGGTGTCTACCTTGCATTGCATTGCTTCTAATTTAGTGAAATGTCTTCTGCTTAGTTTACACATCATAGTTCTGGTTATCTCTTCCGTCCTGTTTTCCGTACATATTACATCCTCTTATCATGTGGTTGTCTAACATCGAAGCTGTCGGGACCCCGATTCCGAGTCACACCGATCTAGCCTATAACACCTCATATCACTTTGCGCCCTCACGCACGGTACTCCCACGGGTGTCGCCTTACCATGGCCCGGGACCGTTTGCGCCTTTTGGCTCACGTATATGACAATGTCGCTAGCATCCATATGACAGAGAACCCGGGCCGACATGGCTAGTCGTGAACCCAAAGCGGCACTAACGTATGGGGACAGGCATACATGAATCAACATCGAACGTGTCGGTCAGCAGCGTGTGAATCCGGGCTGTAGCACTAGGCTAACAGGACTCCGGGAACCCGGGCTGTAGCAGGCTAGGCAGGACTCCGGATGTCATCGCGTGACATTTCCCCGAAGGGACAGACACAGGAACGATATGAAACACATGCCGGCCAGTCAAGTGTCCAGAGCAGTAGTGCTGGGCTAGCAGGACTCCGGTGAACCGGGCTGTAGCGGACTACTATAGCTCAAGGAGGCACTAGACTACATTTCCCCATAAGAGAGGCTGCTAAGGATAGACAACTAGATTGTCGGATCCCACACATACCAAGCATTTCAATCATACACACAATATGCTCGATATGTGCAAATACAACATGGCATCACAACAAGACTCTACGACTCAGAGTATTTATTCATTAGGCTCCGAAGAGCCAGATATTACAAACATGGGTCTCATGACCCAACATTCAGAGCATACAAGTCAAAGCACATGCGGAAGCTTAACATGTCTGAGTACAGACATCTACAAATGAAAAAGGCTGAGAAGCCTGACTATCTACCAGATCCTGCCGAGGGCACAAGATCGTAGCTGAGGTATCAAGCTAAACGTCGAAGTCCACACGGAACTACTAGCGAGACTGACGTCTCTCTGCAAAACATAAAATAGGCAAACGTGAGTACAAATGTACCCAGCAAGACTTACATCAGAACTATCTACATATGCATCGGTATCAACAAAGGGGTGGTGGAGTTTAACTGCAGCAAGCCAGCTTTGACTCGGTGGCTATCCTGAACTACGACTGCAAGTAACTCTTTTGAGGTGGCGCACACGAGTCCACATATTCACCATATCAATACACCACTATGGATCCGCTCCCGTCTCCCTACGAGAACGCCATCCATAGCACTCACGCTTATCTTGCGCATTTTAGAGTATCCACTTTCACTTGTCTATGAACTGTATAGGCAACCCAGAAGTCCTTTACCGCGGACACGGCTATTCGAATAGATCATATTAACCCTGCAGGGGTGTACTTCGTCACACACGCTCTCGCCACTTACCACCATGTACACGTCGTGTACCTCGGCAACCTTCAAGCGGAAGCCTGGCGAGGGAGTCGGCCACGACCTGACTAACCACACAAGTCTCTAGTCCAGGTTTATCGCCTATTCGGGTTCCATCCGCAAGGAGATCCGGCCGGGGTGTCGCTCACGGCCCCAAACGATGTGTGCAGGGTTCCCGAGCCCACCATCCGGGTGCCACTCGGTACACCAGGCCACGTGTGCCTAGTCTGTCCCAAGCCCACCTGTACCGGGTGCCACTTGGTAGACTACTAACACTACCTACAAACACCAGAAACTAGTTGCAACTCCTGGACAGAGATCAGGTTGATTAATAAGTCGAGAGAGCTTGGAGCGCCCGAGCCCAATGTGTGGTAGTAACTGTTCATGGATCACAAACACAGAACTCAGTTCCTGAGGACGGTTTCAATGAGACAACCCACCATGTACTCCTACATGGCCTCTCACCGCTACCTTTACCAAATCGTGTTCACACACTTAGCTCTCACACAGTAGGACATGTTCACCACTTCCAATTCATTCCCGATGAATCAGACCTGACACAACTCTAAGCAATAGCAGGCATGACAAACAAGCATGAATGAGTAGGCACAGCAGGGCTCAAACAACTCCTACTCATGCTAGTGGGTTTCATCTATTTACTGTGGCAATGACAGGTCATGCAGAGGATAAAGGGGTTCAGCTACCGCAGCAAGTAACAGATAGATCGTTGTTGTCCTAATGCAGTAAAAGAGAGCAGGAGCGAGAGAGTGGGATTGTATCGGAATGAGCAAGGGGGTTTTGCTTGCCTGGCACTTCTGAAGATAGCATTGAGTCTTCATTAGTGTCAACGATCACAACGTCGAAGCAACGTCTACCGAGAGGGGACAAATACCGGCAAACAGAGAAGAAACACGATCAATGCAATGCACAATATGATGCATGATCATGACATGGCAATATGCTGTGGTTTGGGCTAATGCAACTAGCAGCAAGTTAAATGGAGTTGGCTTGAATCAAAGATTCAAATTCAAACTCCATATGTGATTTCTTAAGTGCCATTTAATTGAGTTGTCCTAAACAGTAGTCATAAGTTGTTCTAACATGTATGGAGATGGTACAAATGGGTAGATTGGATTTTTCTGATCATTTTTCATATATAAATTATTTCATTTGGAGTTATGGTTGATTTTATATGATTTTTAGAAGTTTATACTATTTTCTGGAATTTCCTGATTAAAATAAATCCAGAAAATGTAATACTGCGTCAGCATTGCGTCACTGTGACGTCAGCAGGTCAACAGCGCGGTCCAGGTCAAACCTGACCAGTGGGTCCCGCGTGTCAGTGACTAACCTAACTAACTGGGTTAATTAGCATTTAGCTTAAGCTAACCTGGGTTAATTAGGCGGGCTGGGCCCGCATGTTAGTGAGCCAGGGGAGGTCAAACCCCCTGGTCAACCGGGGTTAAAACGCCGGCGTTTAGCCGCCGGCGGCAGCAGACGCGGCGGGGCACTCGGGTGTGGGCTGTGGTGCCCCGTTCGCAGCGTGGCTGGGCTCGTTCGAGAGCCCAGACCAGCGCGCGTCGGGCGGTGGCGCCAGTCGGGCCTGGGGTGGCCGGAGGCGATGGCGAGGAGCTCGACCGCGGCGGCCGGAGCTCGGGCGCACTCGGTTTCGGTGTTGGGGAGCACGGCAGGAGGCAAGGAGGGGTGCTACGGCCTCCTGGGGGTGCACTGAGCACGCATGTGTGCTCGGTTGCAGCTCTAGGCAACGGTGGCCACGGCGGCGACATGGCCGGCGGCGAAGAGCTCTCGGCTCCGACGGGCATCGATGTTAGAGGAAGAAAACGAGCAAGGGGAGAGGGGGAAACGACACAGAAGCTCACAGCGGGTGCAGCGGTGGCCTCGGCGAGCTCGGGGAGGCACCGGAGCGAGCAGAGCATCGAGGGGGATCTCCGGCGGCCGGCGGTGGAAACGAAGACGGTGGCGTCGTTTCAGGCGTCCCGCGGGTGCGTCCTTCGGCTTGGTGAAGCGGTGATCGACGGCGGACCAGTGGGACACGGCAACGGGGCTCGGCGAGGGCAGTAGCTACGGCGACGGCGAGCGGCGTTCGGGCGGTGCAGGGGAGAGAACCAGAGGAGGAGGAGGGGTCCAGAGAGCGAGGGAGAAGTGAGAGGGGGTCGGGGAGGTGCCGTGGCACTCGTGGAGGCGTCCAGAAGCGGCGGAAGCAGGAGGTGGCTCGGCGCGTGGGCGCGCGCGGCGAGCACACGCTCGGCGTCCTTCTGGCGCGGTGGAGACGACGACTGGCGTCGGCCAGCTGGGTTGGGCCGCACAGTGTTGGGCTATCTGGTGGGCTGGCAGGTGGGCTGTGCCAGGTAAGTGGCCAGGTACTTCTCTCTCTCTCTCTTTCCTAATTTAGTTTCTGTTTTCTATTGTTCTGTAGTCTTTAGGGCTTTATTAAAAATACTTAGACAGATCCAAAAATCATCAAACTGCTCAATGCCACTTTTTGGAATATAACCAACAGCAAACATTTTAGTTCATGATTATTTGAGCATTTAAAATATTTAATAGCATTTAAATGCCCAAATGCAAATACTATATGATTTAATTCAGAGCCCAAATATGTCATGGAAAAATGTGCAACACGTCTGGTTATTGCTTCCAGCATTTCCCAGAAATGATGAACATTTTTGAAAGCCATTTGGAGTCACTGAGAATATTTTAGTTGAACCTAGTGAATTCCTTTAATGCTAGGGTTTAGGCAATCCCCATTTCAAATTCATTTGAAACTTAAACATGATGCACACATGACTAGCTAGCCTAGAGCAAACCAGAACTAGGGATGTGACAACTCACCCCCACTAAAACAAGAATCTCGTCCCGAGATTCAAGCGTAGGGTAAGAGGAAAAGGGAACACAAAAGCTAACACAATCTTCACGATCCAATTGTTCTCCTCGAAGGTGTTGATTCATTGCATCATCTTGATCTTGACATCTTTTCTTTCGAGAGCTTCATCCAACTATGATGACGGAAGAGAGGGAAACTCTACAGGATTGATCTTCTCAAAGATCGAACTATACAAGATCAACTCGCGGAATGCGATGTTGAAACATCTCGAGTTGAGACACAAAACACATCGAGAGGGATGGAAGAACAGATGACGGGGTTCAACTTGGTGGGCAACAATTCCACGCTTGAGGAGATGGTGAATGGTTTCAAGATAGCGATGAAATAATTGCCATGATTCCATAAACGGGCACCTTAGGGAAGGTGGCTCATAGAAATATTCCCTTAAGTGGCAAAAAGAATTACTTTTGATTCAGAGATCATTGAAACTCTTTATACCAGCCTAAGGCAATCACAAACGATCGTGTGAACGAATTCGAAAGAATGGCACACTCAATTTGGAAAGGAAACTATGGTTATAGAACAACTCGGCAAATGGAAGGCACATTCCAGTTGATACCAAGGATATAACCTAGTGACTGAGCGTGCATTCAAGAACTTGAGCATTCCCATATTCATCAAGGTTTTACCAACATCCGTGCCGAGGATCCTGGCAACACATCATACTACCATGATGAACGGTGATGGAGGATGCAGGTGCAAAGGAGGATAACACTTTCTCAGATTTTTCCTTAGCAATGCCAAAGAAGCAAATCTGGATGATCGACCGAGAGATATTTAGCACTCCGCTTCTAATGTTCTCCCTGATGTTCTAGCTACCACGGTTATGCTAAAAAAACATCAACATGGCCATCAGGTAAAGGTCGGACTTCAGAGGCACAAAATCCATAAGGAATATCTACGGAAGTAGAATCTTATGAAATCCTTATGGAGAGGTGGCCAACTTCCTCAATCAAGATGCTATAATAATAGGTCTTCCAGTTGGGTGTGTTGGCCACGACATCCACTCTACCGGTTACCGAGATACCAATATTATAGCTCTTGGGAAACGTTCCAACCATCACATCTACCCGAGATTCAGATCTGGTTGGTGGTAGGATATCCCAGGCTCATCAGGTCTAGAAAGAAAAAATGAAAGTTTGCAACACAAATTGACGAGATGACGTTGCGAGATTCTCAGGGAATGAACTACGATAGCAAGCTCCAAAACATGAGCTGGTTCTGCTACAACATGTGAACATGCTGTCCCAGACAAGCATGACCACATAGTAGTCTTACAAGAAAACACTGCCGAGCTCTGGTTGGGAACCATCATTAAGATAACGAAGTCTTGTGCATGTCCGTCCGGGCCCTTCAGGAGTAGCGCATGAACTTCTTTTCTTTGAACAAATCAATCAGTGGCTTGGTGTGCTAGGAACACATATGGAATGGAGGTAATTAATCTACCAAACCATAGAATACATTCGCACATGCATAATTGACTTGGGAAGGTACCAGAGGAAACAAAAACAAGCTTTCTCGAATCCACGGCGGCAACTTAAATCAAATGCACGTGAATTAGAGGAAGTCACTACTTTCATCCAAACATATTCTTCATGAGCTAGCACGAAGAAAATGCTTTCAAAAGTTTCCAACACTAGCTTGATGTTCAACATGAATTAAGGAGGAGACAAGATGCTGTTGATGGGCTCAATAGCAACTCATCGGAATTCCCATATCACTGGACTTCCACCATCATGTGAACACGGTGATAGCATTGGTCAGACCAAAAGATGTAATGGTGTATGCTCGAGAGATCAACCACGAGCAAGACAACATTACGAACACCATTGGTTCTGATTTGATTTGACGATAGCCCATACTCAAATCAAGGTTTGGTTGAGATGATAGGTCCATTAACTGATCACGAGGATCAACCGATGAAAATACCATCTTTCTTCAACACAGATACCAGATATCCCTTAGGGATGAGCTAGGTCGGGCAAGCTTTTATCTTCCAACTCTCCAAGTTGTTGTTAAGCTTAACCAACTAGCTCAGGGGTATCCAACACAGATTCTTGGAGAAGGGGTGGTTTATAAGAAAACCAACTTGATCACGAACTCAACATAGCGGTCAGGTGACAACCTGGTGATACTTCCGAGAAGATATTCGGAAAATCACGTACCACCGATATGTCACTAAGCTCGAGAACAATCTTGCTTTTCAGGCAAGACGATATGATCACAAAAGGCAAGGATTGACAAAATCCTAACCCATTGATTGATGAGTGCACCAAAAATAAGGACTAGGTAGCACGATCAATCTTAGGATGATGATTTAATAACCAGCACACTAAGAATGAGAGTGTTGTCCATTAACTACCAAGCAACGAGTTGCTCAGAGTATTGATTTCACACATCACGGTTCACTTGTCGGTATTCCGGTTGTGACGACATGGGACCGAGGAATGAATAATGACGGCGAGAAGTATCACTGCATCAGGAATTCATAAGAGGTGGTGCAATTCTCATGACATTCTTGACATAAAGATGGTAACACTCCAAGGTAGAACAGAGCAAAAGCTGGATTGGCATTTTGATCTGCGGAATACAACTACTTTGACCCAATCCTAGAAATGGACGAGGTACTGGAGTTTGTTTCTCCTAGTCATTCTGAAATAGAACGGCTTGACGGGCCACAAGGATAATAAGCATCGATAACACGGATGCACAATTACTCCTGACTATCAATTGATAGACGAGGGCCGGAATACAGCTAAAGAGGGACAACCCAAAAGAACATATGATTATCTGAGTTGTGGATGCATGGATTAGTATGTCGAACAAGTTCAACATATTTCTTCCGGATAACCCATGCAGAAGGAGAAGGACTGGCAGATTCACAATGTGAATGGAGAACTCATCATGAGCACTCTGGTTGTGATCTTTCGGTTCAAGAGAACTTCTGCCATAAGCAGTTCATGGTATTGGAAGAACGATATACCACGGACCTCGAAGACTATCACAAAGGTTACTAATATCCTAAAGGAACTAGCAACACTATCAACATGAAGTAGGGTGAATCTCGGGTTCAAAACCCAGAAATAGAAGCCTACTAACTAAATGGCATCACGGGATGCTTTCGAGAATGGTGGCCAGAATCATCACACTGGGTACACAAAACATGGCTAGATTACTAGGTGATCCTCTAAGACACCTAGGGTCGTAATAATAACTCCAACATATATACCAAGGCAACAGAGTACCTCAACTCAACGATTAGTGTGGTTAATCTGGCCCAAAGGGACGCAAAAACAGAGGGAAAGGATTTTGCAAATGCATCAGATTGTTTAGAAACCTGGGATGACTCGGACAACATAACGGCTCTAGATTCTCAAAAGATTTGAGACATCCTACAAATTGGTGGCATAACCACTCAACATCATAAGATTAAGGCTCCGAGATCAGCTATCAACACACGAAAGTAGTTGAAACTGAACTGAGGCTTCAGACCAACAATCCTACGAGTCTACAGATTAGTAACACGTGACCCTGATAGAAAGATGAGAAGCCTAGTTCTTAATCCCCGTAGAAGAGAAGAGGGTGACTCAGATCAGAAGGCCATAAGGTATAAGGAGTAAAAGAGCCTTACGTTCCCTTCCACAATCAATTCCCTTATATAACTAAAGCATTTCTAGACTCAACTTCGACCAGTTTGGCTTCGTAAACCTACAGGCAGTCAGGCTCTGATACCAAAGCTGTCGGGACCCCGATTCCGAGTCACACCGATCTAGCCTGTAACACCTCATATCACTTTGCGGCCTCACGCACGGTACTCCCACGGGTGTCGCCTTACCATGGCCCGGGACCGTTTGCGCCTTTTGGCTCACGTATATGACAATGTCGCTAGCATCCATATGACAGAGAACCCGGGCCGACATGGCTAGTCGTGAACCCAAAGCGGCACTAACGTATGGGGACAGGCATACATGAATCAACATCGAACGTGTCGGTCAGCAACGTGCGAATCCGGGCTGTAGCACTAGGCTAACAGGACTCCGGGAACCCGGGCTGTAGCAGGCTAGGCAGGACTCCGGATGTCATCGCGTGACATTTCCCCGAAGGGACAGACACAGGAACGATATGAAACACATGCCGGCCAGTCAAGTGTCCAGAGCAGTAGTGCTGGGCTAGCAGGACTCCGGTGAACCGGGCTGTAGCGGACTACTATGGCTCAAGGAGGCACTAGACTACATTTCCCCATAAGAGAGGCTGCTAAGGATAGACAACTAGATTGTCGGATCCCTCACATACCAAGCATTTCAATCATACACACAATATGCTCGATATGTGCAAATACAACATGGCATCACAACAAAACTCTACGACTCAGAGTATTTATTCATTAGGCTCCGAAGAGCCAGATATTACAAACATGGGTCTCATGACCCAACATTCAGAGCATACAAGTCAAAGCACATGCGGAAGCTTAACATGTCTGAGTACAGACATCTACAAAAGAAAAAAAGCTGCGAAGCCTGACTATCTACCAGATCCTGCCGAGGGCACAAGATCGTAGCTGAGATAACAAGCTAAACGTCGAAGTCCACACGGAACTACTAGCGAGACTGACGTCTCTCTGCAAAACATAAAATAAGCAAACGTGAGTACAAATGTACCCAGCAAGACTTACATCAGAACTATCTACATATGCATCGGTATCAACAAAAGGGGTGGTGGAGTTTAACTGCAGCAAGCCAGCTTTGACTCGGTGGCTATCCTGAACTACGACTGCAAGTAACTCTTTTGAGGTGGCGCACACGAGTCCACATATTCACCATATCAATACACCACTATGGATCCGCTCCCGTCTCCCTACGAGAACGCCATCCATAGCACTCACGCTTATCTTGCGCATTTTAGAGTATCCACTTTCACTTGTCTATGAACAGATATAGGCAACCCAGAAGTCCTTTACCGCGGACACGGCTATTCGAATAGATCATATTAACCCTGCAGGGGTGTACTTCGTCACACACGCTCTCGCCACTTACCACCATGTACACGTCGTGTACCTCGGCAACCTTCAAGCGGAAACCTGGCGAGGGAGTCGGCCACGACCTGACTAACCACACAAGTCTCTAGTCCAGGTTTATCGCCTATTCGGGTTCCATCCGCAAGGAGATCCGGCTGGGGTGTCGCTCACGGCCCCAAACGATGTGTGCAGGGTTCCCGAGCCCACCATCCGGGTGCCACTCGGTACACCAGGCCACGTGTGCCTAGTCTGTCCCAAGCCCACCTGTACCGGGTGCCACTTGGTAGACTACTAACACTACCTACAAACACCAGAAACTAGTTGCAACTCCTGGACAGAGATCAGGTTGATTAATAAGTCGAGAGGGGCACTTAAGCATTCCAATGCGTGGTAGTAACTGTTCATGGATCACAAACACAGAACTCAGTTCCTGAGGACGGTTTCAATGAGACAACCCACCATGTACTCCTACATGGCCTCTCACCGCTACCTTTACCAAACCGTGTTCACACACTTAGCTCTCACACAGTAGGACATGTTCACCACTTCCAATTCATTCCCGATGAATCAGACCTGACACAACTCTAAGCAATAGCAGGCATGACAAACAAGCATGAATGAGTAGGCACAGCAGGGCTCAAACAACTCCTACTCATGCTAGTGGGTTTCATCTATTTACTGTGGCAATGACAGGTCATGCAGAGGATAAAGGGGTTCAGCTACCGCAGCAAGTAACAGATAGATCGTTGTTGTCCTAATGCAGTAAAAGAGAGCAGGAGCGAGAGAGTGGGATTGTATCGGAATGAGCAAGGGGGGGTTTGCTTGCCTGGCACTTCTGAAGATAGCATTGAGTCTTCATTAGTGTCAACGATCACAACGTCGAAGCAACGTCTACCGAGAGGGGACAAATACCGGCAAACAGAGAAGAAACACGATCAATGCAATGCACAATATGATGCATGATCATGACATGGCAATATGCTGTGGTTTGGGCTAATGCAACTAGCAGCAAGTTAAATGGAGTTGGCTTGAATCAAAGATTCAAATTCAAACTCCATATGTGATTTCTTAAGTGCCATTTAATTGAGTTGTCCTAAACAGTAGTCATAAGTTGTTCTAACATGTATGGAGATGGTACAAATGGGTAGATTGGATTTTTCTGATCATTTTTCATATATAAATTATTTCATTTGGAGTTATGGTTGATTTTATATGATTTTTAGAAGTTTATACTATTTTCTAGAATTTCCTGATTAAAATAAATCCAGAAAATGTAATACTGCGTCAGCATTGCGCCACTGTGACATCAGCAGGTCAACAGCGCGGTCCAGGTCAAACCTGACCAGTGGGTCCCGCGTGTCAGTGACTAACCTAACTAACTTGGTTAATTAGCATTTAGCTTAAGCTAACCTGGGTTAATTAGGCGGGCTGGGCCCGCATGTTAGTGAGCCAGGGGAGGTCAAACCCCCTGGTCAACCGGGGTTAAAACACCGGCGTTTAGCCGCCGGCGGCAGCAGACGCGGCGGGGCACTCGGGTGTGGGCTGTGGTGCCCCGTTCGCAGCGTGGCTGGGCTCGTTCGAGAGCCCAGACCAGCGCGCGTCGGGCGGTGGCGCCAGTCGGGCCTGGGGTGGCCGGAGGCGATGGCGAGGAGCTCGACCGCGGCGGCCGGAGCTCGGGCGCACTCGGTTTCGGTGTTGGGGAGCACGCCAGGAGGCAAGGAGGGGTGCTACGGCCTCCTGGGGGTGCACTGAGCACGCATGTGTGCTCGGTTGCAGCTCTAGGCAACGGTGGCCACGGCGGCGACATGGCCGGCGGCGAAGAGCTCTCGGCTCCGACGGGCATCGATGTTAGAGGAAGAAAACGAGCAAGGGGAGAGGGGGAAACGACACAGAAGCTCACAGCGGGTGCAGCGGTGGCCTCGGCGAGCTCGGGGAGGCACCGGAGCGAGCAGAGCATCGAGGGGGATCTCCGGCGGCCGGCGGTGGAAACGAAGACGGTGGCGTTGTTTCAGGCGTCCCGCGGGTGCGTCCTTCGGCTTGGTGAAGCGGTGATCGACGGCGGACCAGTGGGACACGGCAACGGGGCTCGGCGAGGGCAGTAGCTACGGCGACGGCGAGCGGCGTTCGGGCGGTGCAGGGGAGAGAACCAGAGGAGGAGGAGGGGTCCAGAGAGCGAGGGAGAAGTGAGAGGGGGTCGGGGAGGTGCCGTGGCACTCGTGGAGGCGTCCAGAAGCGGCGGAAGCAGGAAGTGGCTCGGCGCGTGGGCGCGCGCGGCGAGCACACGCTCGGCGTCCTTCTGGCGCGGTGGAGACGACGACTGGCGTCGGCCAGCTGGGTTGGGCCGCACAGTGTTGGGCTATCTGGTGGGCTGGCAGGTGGGCTGTGCCAGGTAAGTGGCCAGGTACTTCTCTCTCTCTCTCTTTCCTAATTTAGTTTCTGTTTTCTATTTTTCTGTAGTCTTTAGGGCTTTATTAAAAATACTTAGACAGATCCACAAATCATCAAACTGCTCAATGCCACTTTTTGGAATATAACCAACAGCAAACATTTTAGTTCATGATTATTTGAGCATTTAAAATATTTAATAGCATTTAAATGCCCAAATGCAAATACTATATGATTTAATTCAGAGCCCAAATATGTCATGGAAAAATGTGCAACACGTCTGGTTATTGCTTCCAGCATTTCCCAGAAATGATGAACATTTTTGAAAGCCATTTGGAGTCACTGAGAATATTTTAGTTGAACCTAGTGAATTCCTTTAATGCTAGGGTTTAGGCAATCCCCATTTCAAATTCATTTGAAACTTAAACATGATGCACACATGACTAGCTAGCCTAGAGCAAACCAGAACTAGGGATGTGACAGAAGCTCGGTTCGTTAGTATCACGCATCAATTTGTTCTGAAGAACTAAATTGTTATTTGTTTTTTTTGTCAGCTTGACTTAACATGGCACAGAGAAAGAGGAAGAAACACAGAATGGCAGGGAATGGGAACCGGAAGAATCCTGCAGATACTGCTGGTACTGATGGTGCAATAGAAGGTCAAAGTCCAGCGGAAAATTCTACAAACAGGGTATCGCATGCTACACGAGCTGCAGAAAAAGCCAAACAGAAACAAATAGCTGCCACCAAACAAGCAGAGACAGCCCTAGTTCCTGCAACACCTTCCACAGTACTACCAGCTGCACGAGTTACTCGTGCGTCAACTGAGCTAGCAGCACGTTCCCAAGCTCCCTTGCCACCTAACACTACTTCCCAAGCACTCTTGACACAGGACGAGTTGGCAAGATCAGATGAACCTTGTGAGCTTCAACACCAAGAAGGTAGTTGCTGGAGTCGAGTTATAGTTGCATGCTTCTTTATATGTAGTCTCACAGTTTGATGTACACACTAACACTTCCTATGTTCATTGTTGGACTAGCACCTAGGCGGAAGAGGAAACAAACATCAGGGATAATGCTCGATAGGTTAACTAAATCTAGAGGAGGAAGAATGGAGATCCATTTTGAGGCAGCTTTAAAATGGCCCCGTGATGCTACAGAGTCAGCCAAGTTAGTATCAGAGGCAGCGGTTGCCGTTAGGTGTCATATACGTATCCTCCCAACATGGATTCAGTACAGGAATGACAAAGATGAAACCCAGTTCAACACCTTCCTCGACCATTTATCTGTAAGTATGGAAACTAGTAATATCGTCTTGCTCTGTCCCATAATTTCTAGGTTGCTGATAATGAGACTCCCATAATTTTGAACAGATGAGGTTCAAGTTGGATAGCCAAGATGATGCAACCAGACAAGCTTGCACCCATGTTTTTAAGTTTGCTCTGCGACAGTATCGGTATAACTTGAGGAAAACTCACTTTGAACGCAAGGCTAACAGTGAACTTTCCCAAACATCTCCAGTGGAAAATATATCGGATGAAGATTGGAGGGGCCTCGTTAAACACTGGTCTGATCCGAAGTATCAGGTACATTATATATATGTGATCAGATCACATGTTGAAGTCCTATTTACGCATGTGCCAGACAAATCTATCTTCTTGTAGGTGAACTGTTCAAAGCACAAGGCCAACCGTACGAAAGTGAAATTCCAACAGACGACAGGATCTCGTAGCTATATTGCACACTGTGAGGCTCTTCTAACTAGGTGTTGTTTCACTCTTTTCACTGTACCATATTATCAGATCTATATTGATTTGTTCAAAATGCAGAGGAAAGCCCGCAAGGACCAAAAAGTACCTGAACCAAATGCTGTGGAAATCTTCAAGGACTGTCACACCACCAAGAAGAAGGGCGTGACTACACCAGTCGAAGCCGCTATTGTAAGTCCTTAATCCTCATGCCTTTTAACTACTACTTACTCTGCCTTGTGCCTTAAACTGCATAGTTTGCAGCCAATGTCTATTACTCTTTTCAATTTTATACACAATTGTCTTAGCGTATCATTGCACCTTACACGGTTTAAAAGAGAGGAGTGATGTTCCTTTGATCTTGACCTGTAATCTAGTTCCGTGCTGGACTTGCCCACACAATGTTACAATTGCCCGTTTGTCTGTTCTCAGTTGTTTTCTAATATGAATGATGTCATACTATGCTTACCGTATTATAAACTTCGTCTCTTTATACTTAGCCCTCAATACAATGTGAAGAAATAGACAATACATTAGCGATGGTACATGGTCATATGTTTGGAACCTGGTTTTATTATGTACTTTGCAATAAAATACAACTAATATTTTACATGGGTTCACCAGAATAAGTTCTGTATATAGACCAAAGCAATTTTGTTTGGTTTTGCTGCCTCCTTAATACCTTTTGTTCTGGTACTACTAATGTAAAACCTCAACTTTTCAACGAGCTATGGAAAAAAATGGTGGAACCGCCACCTTTTGAAGGTGGCGAGGAAACTATAACCGCAATGTCAGCTCTTGCTGCAGTGGGTCAGTACTTGTCCACTAACAGTGCCAAAAGCACGTTCCTGCGTAATACTGGGTTGGTTGTTAAGGCAATCTCGTCCAAACTGCCTCATGATCAAGATATGCAAGATCAAAACAATGTTGTGTCTGCGCTCCAGACACAAGTCCATTCCCTAACAGAGACCCTTTGTGAAACAAGGAGAGACATTGTTCGATGTTGTCAAGATATGCATTGTTTTGAAACCAGACTATCAGACATTTGCTATGTTGTTCAGGAGCCTAGGAGAATTGAAGGCGAAGGTTATGGTGCTCCATCGGACAATACAACATGAAAACGTAACAGTCAGGTCAAATGAACTGAGCTTCTGAACTTCTGGTGGTGCGTTTATCTGCTAGACTGGTAACTTTTATGCCAGCCTTCCTTTTGTTTTATAGTTGTAATTTGTTTTGGTGCGATACAAAATTTGTTCTTAACGTGCAGCCACCGGCTGAAGAAAACAGCAAGCCATTTTTGTATAGTGTAGGGTGTTCCCTATATTTGCACTGGTGGCGAACTTTGATGCCTAGTGGATGTAATATGTGTAATAGCCGTGATAGCCTAGCATAAGTTGCTTGCTTCTTTATTTCCTTATTGTCTTGTTTATTTGTTTTCTTGTAGTCAGTGCAGTTCTTTTTGCGCGGTTTGCTAGTGGCCGGAATAACCTATTTTTTAAAACTAGGCCACAATAACCATGGGCTACATATTTACTGTAGTTACAATGGGCCTCGTACGGGCCGTAGAAACAATGTGCCTTCTATGGGCCGTAGAAACAATGGGCCTTCTACGGGGTGTAGAAACAATGGGCCTTATACGGGTCGTAGACACAATGGGCCTTCTACGGGTGAAATCATCAATGGGCCTTCTACGGGCCGTATGATCGGTTGGCCAAACATGGGCCAATAACAGACCACACTACGGCCGTAAATGGGCTAGAGTTGAAATCATCCATTCATGGGCCGACCATAATGGGCCGTCGTTAATCGGTCGTATTTGTTGACGCAATGAAAACGGCCCAATGTATTAACGGGCCACAAAAGGGCCGGCTGTAACCATGGGCTGAATTTGGCCCACAAGCAGAAAATGACAGTAACGGGCTGTAAGTAAATGAATGTTGGAAATGAGCCCAAGAATAAATGGGCCCTGAGAAGCCCAAAAGATACATGGGCTGGAAACGGCCCAACGGAATAATGGGCCGTTAATGGGTATAAAGTGATACACTGTTCCTTACGGGCCAGTTTCACCATGTGCCGTTAATGGGTATAAAGTGATACACTGTTCATTACAGGCCAGTTTTACCACAGGCCGTTAATGGGCCGAGGGTTACTAAGGGCCTCATATGGGCCGAAAGACATCATGGGCCATACATGGGCCGGAAGCTAAAACATGCTGGAATTATATTGGACGGCCCAGATGACGCTACTTGGCCTAATTCGGATAGGCCGTAAACGGGCCCTGGGTTAGCGGGCTGTAAATGGGCTATATGCGAATAGTCTGTTAACAGGCTTGCCGTGGGCCGGCCTGCCACCTTTTGACCAAGTCAAACGGGCCGGCCTTTTCACAGGAATGGGCCTCTGTTGGGCCGTGCCACGTGTCGACGTATCATAGGCGCTTTGGGTCCAATGAGTGGATGACATCTGTCCCAACGGTGAGCCGACACGTGTTTCCTCCAGCCAATTATGATTTTACATGTGGAAAATCCCCATTGGTCGGGGTTGTTAACGGGTTATCGGATCCAAAACCAGACTCGGTAGCTTAACAACATTCCGTTACGGTGGATGCCACGTGTCGGTCACCCTTGACGAAAGCACTTTTGTGACGCGCGATTTATTGTCATGGAAGTGGACACTTCCGTGATGATAATTTTGGTAATGTCATGGAACACTTCTACGACAACACAGGTATGACTATCTTGATTCTGTCATAAAATCGTCATGGGTGTACATGCATGACAGAAAACGTGACCTACTGTGACAAACACGTATCATCACGGAAGTGTATTTTTTTTGTAGTGCTAGCTAATTGTAAGTACAATATACAGTTCCACCACATCTATAGTCAGATGAACTGAATAAAATAGCCGCTAACTACTACTACTATGGAGGGGCTTTGTACTACTTCCGGCAGCCGCTCCTTTGCCGAGTGCGCTCAGTAAGAGGCAGAGGAGGAGGAGCCTACCGACGATCTAGACAACTGCAATACGGTGCCTGCTGCTGCTGCAGCTTCAGCGACACTCACCTCGAACACCCTTTGCTGCTCCAGACGACCCCTCTAGAAGCGGTGGTTCTCCTCGTAGATCTCTTGATGAGACACTGTTAACTTGGCAGAGTGATATTTGTAGCATCTTTCATATGGTGTCTACCTTGCATTGCATTGCTTCTAATTTAGTGAAATGTATTCTGCTTAGTTTACACATCATAGTTCTGGTTATCTCTTCCGTCCTGTTTTCTGTACATATTACATCCTCTTATCATGTGGTTGTCTAACATCGAAGCTCGGTTCGTTAGTATCACGCATCAATTTGTTCTGAAGAACTAAATTGTTATTTGTTTTTTCTTGTCAGCTTGACTTAACATGGCACAGAGAAAGAGGAAGAAACACAGAATGGCAGGGAATGGGAACCGGAAGAATGCTGCAGATTCTGCTGGTACTGATGGTGCAATAGAAGGTCAAAGTCCAGCGGAAAATTCTACAAACAGGGTATCGCATGCTACACGAGCTCCAGAAAAAGCCAAACAGAAACAAATAGCTGCCACCAAACAAGCAGAGACAGCCCTAGTTCTTGCAACACCTTCCACAGTACTACCAGCTGCACGAGTTACTCGTGCGTCAACTGAGCTAGCAGCACGTTCCCAAGCTCCCTTGCCACCTAACACTACTTCCCAAGCACTCTTGACACAGGACGAGTTGGCAAGATCAGATGAACCTTGTGAGCTTCAACAGCAAGAAGGTAGTTGCTGGAGTCGAGTTATAGTTGCATGCTTCTTTATATGTAGTCTCACAGTTTGATGTACACACTAACACTTCCTATGTTCATTGTTGGACTAGCACCTAGGCGGAAGAGGAAACAAACATCAGGGATAATGCTCGATAGGTTAACTAAATCTAGAGGAGGAAGAATGGAGATCCATTTTGAGGCAGCTTTAAAATGGCCCCGTGATGCTACAGAGTCAGCCAAGTTAGTATCAGAGGCAGCGGTTGCCGTTAGGTGTCATATACGTATCCTCCCAACATGGATTCAGTACAGGAATGACAAAGATGAAACCCAGTTCAACACCTTCCTCGACCATTTATCTGTAAGTATGGAAACTAGTAATATCGTCTTGCTCTGTCCCATAATTTCTAGGTTGCTGATAATGAGACTCCCATAATTTTGAACAGATGAGGTTCAAGTTGGATAGCCAAGATGATGCAACCAGACAAGCTTGCACCCATGTTTTTAAGTTTGCTCTGCGACAGTATCGGTATAACTTGAGGAAAACTCACTTTGAAGGCAAGGCTAACAGTGAACTTTCCCAAACATCTCCAGTGGAAAATATATCGGATGAAGATTGGAGGGGCCTCGTTAAACACTGGTCTGATCCGAAGTATCAGGTACATTATATATATGTGATCAGATCACATGTTGAAGTCCTATTTACGCATGTGCCAGACAAATCTATCTTCTTGTCGGTGAACTGTTCAAAGCACAAGGCCAACCGTACGAAAGTGAACTTCCAACAGACGACATGATCTCGTAGTTATATTGCACACTGTGAGGCTCTTCTAACTAGGTGTTGTTTCACTCTTTTCACTGTACCATATTATCAGATCTATATTGATTTGTTCAAAATGCAGAGGAAAGCCCGCAAGGACCAAAAAGTACCTGAACCAAATGCTGTGGAAATCTTCAAGGACTGTCACACCACCAAGAAGAAGGGCGTGACTACACCAGTCGAAGCCGCTATTGTAAGTCCTTAATCCTCATGCCTTTTAACTACTACTTACTCTGTCTTGTGCCTTAAACTGCATAGTTTGCAGCCAATGTCTATTACTCTTTTCAATTTTATACACAATTGTCTTAGCGTATCATTGCACCTTACACGGTTTAAAAGAGAGGAGTGATGTTCCTTTGATCTTGACCTGTAATCTAGTTCCGTGCTGGACTTGCCCACACAACGTTACAATTGCCCGTTTGTCCGTTCTCAGTTGTTTTCTAATATGAATGATGTCATACTATGCTTACCGTATTATAAACTTCGTCTCTTTATACTTAGCCCTCAATACAATGTGAAGAAATAGACAATACATTAGCGATGGTACATGGTCATATGTTTTGAACCTGGTTTTATTATGTACTTTGCAATAAAATACAACTAATATTTTACATGGGTTCACCAGAATAAGTTCTGTATATAGACCAAAGAAATTTTGTTTGGTTTTGCTGCCTCCTTAATATCTTCTGTTCTGGTACTACTAATGTAAAACCTCAACTTTTCAACGAGCTATGGAAAAAAATGGTGGAACCGCCACCTTCTGAAGGTGGCGAGGAAACTATAACCGCAATGTCAGCTCTTGCTGCAGTGGGTCAGTACTTGTCCACTAACAGTGCCAAAAGCACGTTCCTGCGTAATACTGGGTTGGTTGTTAAGGCAATCTCGTCCAAACTGCCTCATGATCAAGATATGCAAGATCAAAACAATGTTGTGTCTGCGCTCCAGACACAAGTCCATTCCCTAACAGAGACCATTTGTGAAACAAGGAGAGACATTGTTCGATGTTGTCAAGATATGCATTGTTTTGAAACCAGACTATCAGACATTTGCTATGTTGTTCAGGAGCCTAGGAGAATTGAAGGCGAAGGTTATGGTGCTCCATCGGACAATACAACATGAAAACGTAACAGTCAGGTCAAATGAACTGAGCTTCTGAACTTTTGGTGGTGCGTTTATCTGCTAGACTGGTAACTTTTATGCCAGCCTTCCTTTTGTTTTATAGTTGTAATTTGTTTTGGTGCGATACAAAATTTGTTCTTAACGTGCAGCCACCGGCTGAAGAAAACAGCAAGCCATTTTTGTATAGTGTAGGGTGTTCCCTATATTTGCACTGGTGGCGAACTTTGATGCCTAGTGGATGTAATATGTGTAATAGCCGTGATAGCCTAGCGTAAGTTGCTTGCTTCTTTATTTCCTTATTGTCTTGTTTATTTGTTTTCTTGTAGTCAGTGCAGTTCTTTTTGCGCGGTTTGCTAGTGGCCGGAATAACCTATTTTTTAAAACTAGGCCACAATAACCATGGGCTACATATTTACTGTAGTTACAATGGGCCTCGTACGGGCCGTAGAAACAATGTGCCTTCTATGGGCCGTAGAAACAATGGGCCTTCTACGGGGTGTAGAAACAATGGGCCTTATACGGGTCAAAGACACAATGGGCCTTCTACGGGTCAAATCATCAATGGGCCTTCTACGGGCCGTATGATCGGTTGGCCAAACATGGGCCAATAACAGACCACACTACGGCCGTAAATGGGCTAGAGTTGAAATCATCCATTCATGGGCCGACCATAATGGGCCTTCGTTAATCGGCCGTATTTGTTGACGCAATGAAAACGGCCCAATGTATTAACGGGCCACAAAAGGGCCGGCTGTAACCATGGGCTGAATTTGGCCCACAAGCAGAAAATGACAGTAACGGGCTGTAAGTAAATGAATGTTGGAAATGAGCCCAAGAATAAATGGGCCCTGAGAAGCCCAAAAGATACATGGGCTGGAAACGGCCCAACGAAATAATGGGCCGTTAATGGGTATAAAGTGATACACTGTTCATTATGGGCCAGTTTCACCATGTGCCGTTAATGGGTATAAAGTGATACATTGTTCATTACAGGCCAGTTTTACCACGGGCCGTTAATGGGCCGAGGGTTACTAAGGGCCTCATATGGGCCGAAAGACATCATGGGCTATACATGGGCCGGAAGCTAAAACATGCTGGAATTATATTGGACGGCCCAGATGACGCTACTGGGCCTAATTCGGATAGGCCGTAAACGGGCCCTGGGTTAGCGGGCTGTAAATGGGCTATATGCGAATAGTCCGTTAACAGTCTTGCCGTGGGCCGGCCTGCCACCTTTTGACCAAGTCAAACGGGCCGGCCTTTTCACAGGAATGGGCCTCTGTTGGGCCGTGCCACGTGTCGACGTATCATAGGCGCTTTGGGTCCAATGAGTGGATGACATCTGTCCCAACGGTGAGCCGACACGTGTTTCCTCCAGCCAATTATGATTTTACATGTGGAAAATCCCCATTGGTCGGGGCTGTTAACGGGTTATCGGATCCAAAACCAGACTCGGTAGCTTAACGACATTCCGTTACGGTGGATGCCACGTGTCGGTCACCCTTGACGAAAGCACTTTTGTGACGCGCGATTTATTGTCATGGAAGTGGACACTTCCGTGATGATAATTTTGGTAATGTCATGGAACACTTCTACGACAACACAGGTATGACTATCTTGATTCTGTCATAAAATCGTCATGGGTGTACATGCATGACAGAAAACGTGACCTACTGTGACAAACACGTATCATCACGGAAGTGTATTTGTTTTGTAGTGCTAGCTAATTGTAAGTACAATATACAGTTCCACCACATCTATAGTCAGATGAACTGAATAAAATAGCTGCTAACTACTACTACTATGGAGGGGCTTTGTACTACTTCCGGCAGCCGCTCCTTTGCCCAGCGCGCTCAGTAAGAGGCAGAGGAGGAGGAGCCTACCAACGATCTAGACAACTGCAATACGGTGCCTGCTGCTGCAGCAGCTTCAGCGACACTCACCTCGAACACCCTTTGCTGCTCCAGACGACCCCTCTAGAAGCGGTGGTTCTCCTCGTAGATTTCTTGATGAGACACTGTTAACTTGGCAGAGCGATATTTGTAGCATCTTTCATTTGGTGCTGCAGCCACGGCAGCGGTAAGGCTCTTTGCATGCTCGACGAGGCGCTCCTCCTCCTCCTCCTGCAGGAACTCGATGAAGCGCGCAAGATTGCTGATGCACGTGCCGGCCTCCACCTCCGCCTCCCGCCTTGGGCGGCGGTGGCGGAGTGGGCGATGACCCCTGCGGTCTATGATGGGCTGGCGGCCACGGCGGGCGATGATGGGGTGGCAGCCACGACCACCACCTCACGCCTTTGGGCCGCTATGGCAGAGCGAGTGATGGCCACGGTGGTCGGAAGTGGGGTGACGACCATGAAGGTTACCTCCCGCTTTCGGGCCGCGGCAGCGGAGCGGGCAACGACCTTGGCTTTCGCTGGTGGTGTGGTGGCCACGGCGGCAGACGGTGGGGTGGCAGCAATGATGGCCGGCAACAGCTGCCGACGTGCAGCGGCGGAGCGTGTGGTGGGTTCTCCGCGCACACCCAGCAGGGACGCCACACGCACTACACTACGCCGGGGACGGTGCCGCCGCCGCAGTCTAGCCTCCCAGCTGGAGCTGTCCTCTGATAACAATGAAGTGGCTAAGCGACAACAACGGACCGGTGCCATTGGCGATTGTGGGAGAAGCAGACGAGATAAGCTACGGGGAGGGAGGTAAAATGCCACGCAGGACTCGCCGGCCGTGAGTGTTTATATAGCAGGCCGGTAAGCATTGGGATTTTGGGGGATTTCACCAAGTCAGGCGGGAAGGTTGCGCGGGAACCCGCGTGTTTGCGCGGGAACGGGCTCACCACCGTTTTGCCAAAAAACGCCCCTGCGTGGTGCTCAAGCTTGCGCTCTAAGCCGTCTGCGGTAGTGGGGTGATAAGACGTCGAGAGGAGGATGAAAGGAAGCGTACACATATAGTTAATAAAAAAATGTTTGCGATTAAATTACCTACTACCCCCGTCCTGGTTTGTAAGTCGTCTATGTATTTGTGTGCCAAATTTTTACTAGAGATTTTAACTTATAAAATATGAATGCATGTCGCCAGAGATTATATCGTTGGATTCATATTTGAACATAGTCTCCAATTATATAATTTTTATAACAAGCGTTAACATTTTGTTGGTTAAATGTAAGATCAAAATATGGCATGGAATATAAAGGGGAGTAATAGACAAAGACAGAGGTAGTAGCACACGGTCGCTCTCTACGCAGCGACACAATTGCTGGGCGGCTTGTAGACAACCATTCCCTGCGTGTTCAACTGCTCTATGCATGTGGTCGCTCGCGGTTGAGGCGGCGGCAGCGCACGCTCTGCTCTCGTGTCCCTCCGGCCGCTCTGGCCATGTCCATCCATGCGTGCTGCTAGTTATTGGGGCTGGCGCAAGATCACGTACATTCGTGTGCATGCGGTTGCGCCGGGCGTGGTGCCACGGTGCAGTTACCTGCTGCAAAGACTGCCATGCTGATGCGCCGAGAATCTGGGCCGCCCGGCCCCCATTTATTCCTGCGGCCATTTACCTTCATCTCTCGTGCCACACGACACAATAAGCACACCCACGATGACACATACAGAGAGGACATACAACGGTTCCAATGGCGCTCCCAGCGGCCGACGATGACAACGGCAGACAGTTCCCCACACATCACGTAGTGGACACCCACGTGAGGGGGAAGGCCCACTCGGTGGTGTACATGAACGTGCCGGTCTCGGTGGAGAGCTCCATCGAAACTATGGAGCAGTTGCTTGCTGAGGACAAGTACCAGGTCATCAGCTTCGACCACGAGTACACCATCAGTCACGTCGGGCATGATCAGAAGGATGTCGTCGCCCAGTTGTGCGTGCGACATGACGTCCTCGTCTACCACTACCACCTGGCCACAAGGCCTTGCGAGCGTTTCTCCAGGTTTATGAACAATTTCGACTACAGTTTCGCTACAGTGGACACCACCAATGATCTAAAAGTGCTCAACGTTTCGGGCTTATTAGAGCAAATCACACAGCTTATTAGCAGCAATCGTCTGTGTTATTATTGGTGCTCGCACACATTTCTGATTACGGACCTGTTTGCCGCGTATCACACACATCTTGTTCAGTTCAAATGTTTCTATTGTGTTGGCTCATCGCAAACAGTTCTTCCAAGTGAACTATATGCCCTCCATCGCACACACCTTCATCTGGCTGACCGTTACTATTGTGTTGCCTAATCACACACAGTTCATCCTAGTGAATTATATGCCATATATCACACACACCCTCATCTGGCTGCCCGTTTCTGTTGTTCTACCTCATCGCAAACAGTTATTTCGGATTAACCGTTTGCCATGCATCGCACACGCAACTCTAATCTGAACGTGTTTGATGTCACTGCCATCGCAAATGTTTTGCATCTTTTTTGATGGTTTTATTACATCATCGTTTGTGATTGATGCATCGCACACAGTGTCGTCGAAGGGTCTCTGATTGGACTGTCGCGTTTGGACCAACCTGCAGTAGTGCGTGCTGGCCACATTGCCGCTGGGACTCTGCATAATGCAGCTCTTCACGGGCCTGCTTGAGATCCCTTTCAAGGAGACCAAGGGCTTGGGATGCTGAAGTACAATATGTCATACGACTTTGAAATAATTAAATCACAAGCACGCCGGGCAAAACATATAGATTCACCATGTGCTTCTCGGCTAAATTCCTTCACATGGTCCACTTCGGCCAGAGCCGCGTCCAGCTTCCCCTTCGTCTGATCAAGTACGTCGGCTAGTTTGTTGTTTTTGTCTCAAGATCTCTATCAAAGGAATTACCTTTGGTTAGTATCAAGCCTTGATATTGTCACAATTGCCCCTGTCAATCCTTAGGGGCTACTACCGGGCTTGGCAGATTAAGTTTACCTTTAAGGAAACAAATTTTGATCAACACAAAATATGACTGAAACGATATGTCTTTGGATAAAATTTAACCTGCTGGCCTTGGGATAAAACACTCACCACCTCCTTAAAGACAGAGCGGGTGGCTCTGAGGTGGGTGTCAACCGAACTGAGAGCATTGAACTCTTGGTTAGTAAAGGCGGAGTCCCTTAAAGAGGCTTTGTCGGTGGTTAATGGCGCTCTGCACCTCAGAGGTACTGGCCGAGCAGGTCCCCAAATCCGCTGACTGAGGTACCTCAGGAGGGACATCCAAGGTAGGAAGAGGCGCCGCACCACTATTCGGAGCCGATGTCCTATCGACTCTTTGACCCTCCTTGTCGTAATGGGCTGCATGTGGCAGGATTGAAATAATCAAGGTCCCTGATGAGTTATTCTCGGAAAAGAGTTAGAAGTTACCTATGAGCCAAGGAAGTATTTCGGCCTACCCCCACGGCCACCATGTGCACCCGGGCTCCCGACATCTCCTACAGTGGGATCCTTCGAGGGTTCGGCTCTCCATGTGAACGCTTTGCGCGTCATCCCATTGCAGTATAAGTCAGAGGACTAGGCGCTTCGGGGCGAGAGGCTCTCTTTCGAGCAGAGGAGGGGGCTTTATCGAGGAGGCCAGCCATGTTCCTGGTATGCACGGAGTGACGACAACTTGAGCCGTCAAGGATCTCCAAATAGAAATTCCCCTGTTCGTATATAAGGGACAATTCTTCGTCCTCATTGAAGAGAGGGTCGTTCGCCCGATGGTGTGTCTCCGGCTCGGGCGCAGAGCTGCTTAGGTTTTCGACCCAGCACCTCCATCTCTGTCCTAGTTCAATGAAGGACTAGTCAGGAAAATTAACCACAAAACAACTTAGATGAATTAGAAGAGTTGAGGAAACTCACTATTTCTGCAAGATTATAGTAAGACAACCCGTCTCAGAACTTTCATCTTGCGAACTCCTCTACTGATCCTTGGTATATGCTTGCTAGAGCGGTCCCGTGAACGGTCGGGTCATCAAGATTTGCCCGAACACATCGGGAGGTGTTGGGGATATAACCCCGCGAGATAACCCGCCCTCAAAGGGCCGGGTCAAGTTGTTGGTGACTCTCGAAGCTAGGCCTCAGACGGGCCAAGACGACCAAGACGCAGGGCCAGAAGGGCGGCTCACCAGACTGGACGGCTTATGTCCCAAAGCCAGAAGGCGGAATGCGGCCCGGAGATGTAAGCCGCCCTATGATGTCTTGTCATGGAAGGCAAGGCAACTTAGAGTTAGGATCGGTCAAGGACCGTGACCTGACCCGGACTCTTGTAAGCCGGCGGCCTCGACCTATAAATAAAGGCGAGTCCCAGGCATAGTATAGGGCAACTTACAATCAATCGAGGGCTAGGTCAAGTTAATCCGCTCCGTTGTAATCGGTACTCAAGCAATAAAAAGAAAAGTAGGAGTTGGCTTTTACCACCACCGTGAGGGGCCGAACCTGGGTAAACCCGTGTCTCTCATCCTGCTCAATCCCGACAATCTAATCACCTAGTTTTGATGTCCTCACGACAAAGTCCTCACAGTAGGACATCTCTCGTGAAAAGAAAAAAGAGTAGGCTCCCACGGTGGGGCCAGCGCAAGGTGGTTTCGATTTCTTGAAGGGCTCTTTCCCAGGGATCGAGGGATACGCATGGGCAGGATGACCAAGATTTGCTGCGGGAAGCTCTACATTGACGATGGAGACTGGGGCCCCGAGGCCGACTCAATAGAGTACTGGTACCAGGCCCCCTAATCCATGTCTTCATCAGCGAGATCGACGGATCTGAGCCCGAGCCGGTCAGCACCGACATCATCGAGCCGGCTCGGTGCCTGCAACCCACACGGATCCAAGCCCGCTGTTAACACGTTTTCGTGGGTTTCACGCAAGGGGTAGAACTTGCAGAAAATTCTGCATCTGGAGGAGAGTCTCTCCTCTACTCAGGTGACGAGGCCTCGACCAGAGAGACGGAATCAATCTACCAGCTTCAAAACATCGGGCTTGGGGGCTATTCCAATGGTGACAGTATTCTAAACCCCTACGAGCCGTTGTGCCGAGCCGCCATCTTCATGGCAGGCACGACGCCATCTCTCAACAGCACGGTGGCTGGAGCGACAACAGTAACTGGCCCCTCAGGTTCCGGGTCAGCCAATCCTCCAGCTCAAGTTTTATCTGAGTTGATGGATACTATGACAAATTTAATGGGGACAGAGGTCACGGCGGAAAACCAAGCGGAGCGTAACACAGAGATCACGAAGCTTATGGAGCAGATGACCAAGGCCCAGGAAGATATCAATGCTGAGAACACTCGGATGGCAACGGTGCAGGCTCAGAACAATGCTGAGTTCGAGCACCTGAAGGCAAAGGCCTGGCATTTAATTGTGGATCAAAATGCCTCCAATGCAGTCCTTCGGAGGAGGCACCAGACCCGTTTGCACTTAAACTATGAAACCATGAATTTGTTCAAGACACCAGGGGCAGGACCAAGGCTCCAGGAGCACCGGTTATACCCCCAACTGCAGAGGCGCCCAGGAATAGGGCGGCGGCTTAGCCTCATCAGCCAAAGCTGGCTCGCAGGGGCCAGACCCCGCCTCAGCATTTTGCAAAACCGTCGAGGGACTTTTCTAACCCGGTGGATAATATGGTAGCAGCGGCTACCCGCCTCAACGCGCTCCCTATTACTGCCGAGTCGCCCATTGCAGTGGAAGCACGGAACGCCATTGGGCTTCTTCAAACGGCAATGGCGCAGGAGGAAAAGTACTCATACAGTCATGATCGCGTGCACTCAACTCCCCTCCCGAGTTGTACTTACAGCCGGCATGTTGAGTTGCCCACGGTCTCCAGTAGTGAGCGACGCCGCAACCTGCCCCAGGTTAACCCACCCCTTAATACGAGGACAGGTGCTCAAGCAATTGTGCATGATGCAAGAGCCCGTCGAGGGGCAGATGCACCAAACCATGTGGTTTATCAAAAACCACCGGTGATTCCTTCAGCCTCGGTAGGTGCAGAATCAAGTGATCGAACCCTTGGAGTCTCGTGCTTGGTGCCAGCTTTACGAAACGAGCGCTTACCCAAGGATTTCAAAGGCCCTCGTAAGGTGCCTAATTACACGGTGGATCTCACTTCGGAGGCTTGGATTGAAAGTTACGAGCTGGCCATGGAGATGTTGGATGTCAGTGACACAATTTGTGCCAAGTATTTCACTATGATATTGGAACTGCCGACTCGCACATGGTTGAAGAGTCTGCCCCCAACTCCATCAATACTTGGACGGAGCTAAAATAACATTTTATCCAGAACTTTCAAAGAACGTGCAAGCAGCCAATTACAATTATGGATTTTCAACACTATGTACAACGCAAAGATGAGTCGGCCCATCACTTGGTCCGCCGGGTCGCAGCAATCATTCATTCTTCAGACAGCATTGGGGCGACTCAGGCCGTATTGCTTTTGGAGAGGAATTGTCACTTTCAACCTTTGGTGCAGAAGCTTTGGCGGCTTAAACGCAAGTGCACGGATATGGGTAAGCTCATGGATGTGCTGACTAGATATTCTGACTCTGATGGGACAAAGGATCCGGGTTCTGACAATGATAAATCCAGCAAGGGCAAGAAAAACAGCAACAGTAGAGGCCAACAGCAGAACACCGCAGTCCATAATGTTAGTCATAATGGCCAAGGCAATGGTGGAAAGCGTAAATACCCTGATGGAGGGTCAGACTTTGTGGCCAACGCCAATGCCGTGTTTAAAGAATATGTCGAAACTGGGGCTCTGTGGACCCAAACAAGGTTTGAACTCTGGAGTGTGTCCGAAGATCTAGCCTAGCTGCAGCCCCAAGATCATTGCCTCAAGGCTTGGCCTCGTTGGGTTCGTGCGAGCAGGGAGAAGAGTTACTACTAGAAAAAAGGCTGTTAGTGGTGCACTAGTTTTTGCTATGCCACTAGTAACAAATAGTAATGGCGCACCTCTGGTGCGCCATTAGTATCCCAGATAATAGTGGTGCACCACATAGTGCGCCATTACAATGCCTAGAAGTGCACCATTACTATCTGACTTAGTAATGGTGCACCACATAGAAGTGCGTTCAAAAAAATTCAGATTTTTTTTCAAAGTTTTTTTCATTTTTTCTTAATCTCGGGTCACTATGCCTTAATCTCGGGTCAATATGCTTAATCTCATGTCAAATCACACTCCGTGGTCAAACTTCCCAGAAGGTCACCCATCCTCACACTACTCCAACCCAAGCACGCTTAACTTCTCAGTTCTATCCAACCCCAACACCAGCTCACTTAACAGGCACTTGTTGATATATCTATCATATCAATCCTATTAAACCTTGTTGATGTCTAGGACTTTGTTCATGTTCATGAGTGTGATGAAATTTTGAAAAAATATTTCAAACTTCCCGGTCATATTACGTATCATATTTTGAACATTTTTCCAAAAAAAATCGAAACCAATTTTTTTTCTGTCACTAGTGGCGCACCTAGCAAATGGTGCGCCATTACTAAGTTTGAATTTTTCCCTTTTCCCCCCTCTAGATCTTAAACGCCCCGTATCTTTTATTCTGTTAGGTTTTTGGGGATTCTAAAAATCTTCAACGGGGTTCCCCCAGTTGAATTCGGATGTAACTTTTCGAGTAGATGATTTTTCATCTAAAAAACTTTTTAATCCGAGTTCGTATGCAAAAGTTATGCCCATTTTACTAAATTCCAGAGAGATTTTGCAAATAAAGTAGAAATTCATATTTGTAAATTTTCCCAACAACTAGACCACATATCACATGGGAAACTTATTTTTTTATTTTGTTCACATTTCCATCATTTTCTTTTAAATTTTTAAACTGAAAAGGCGGTCCACGGGGGGGGGGGGTGCATTTAGTAATGGCGCACCTTCACAAAGTGCGCCATTACTATGTGTATGACTTGGTCAAACCTTGGTCAAAGTTAGTAATGGCGCACTTTGTATAGGTGCGCCATTACTAAGTTTGACATAGTAATGGCGCACCTATGCAAAGTGCACCATTACTAACTTTGACCAAGGTTTGATCCAGTCATACACATAGTTATGGCGCACTTTGTAAAGGTGCGCCATTACAACGTCAACGTAGTAAGCGCACCTATACAAAGTGCGCCATTACTATGTGTACGATTGGGTCAAACCTTGGTCAAACTTAGTAATGGCGCACTTTTCACCTGGTGCGCCACTACTGTTTAGGTTACTAATGGCGCACCTACACATGGTGCGCCATTACTATTTAGTAATGGCGCACCACATGTATAGTGCGCCATTAATGTCCATATTAGCTATAGCCGTTTTCCTAGTAGTGAGTGGACACAGCAGTTTACCCAGGTTCGGGCCACCTTGCGGTGTAAAACCCTTCTCCTGTTTTGTGGTCGATTGCCTCACGAGGAGGATGAGTACGAACTAGTACAAGTGCGAGCTGCCTCGGGAGAGCTCAACGACCAGAGGGCTCGGTGGAATCCCCCCTTCTACGGTGGAGACTAGCCTATATTTATAGTGGCCTTGGTCCTCTTCCCTCATAACTTAGGCGGGAAGGGATTTCACAATGGCCAATTTGGAAGGGACAAGAGTACATCTTGTCCTGACGAAAGATGGTCTTCGCCTGCAAAGCTTCTGGCCATGACACAGTGGTGGGATCGGTGACATCCGTCCTGCCGAGATCGTGGTCTTGGTCCTGTTGCACTGGAATGCAAACCTTTGGTGGATTCCTTGGTAACCCGCGTATGTCCTTGCCTCATTAGCACGAAAGAGGAAACTATCCTGGACTGCGCCCGCTGGCGCTCGCCTGGCCTTGGTCGTCATGGCTCATGTCATCGTGAGTCTCATGAGGTGGGGTGCCTACATAGAGATCTCCACTCCCCGGTAGGCAGGCTCGGGAAGCTGCTCCTCGGGAGGTCTTGGTGTCATTTTCCTCGCAAGGTGGGGGCCCTCGCAAGGGTCTTCCTTGTGAGTCCTTGTAGCTGTGTCGTATCGGGCCGTCGATGGAGCCATGTGTTGGGCCGAATGAAGGCGGGCCTGGGTACCCCCAATCCCAGAACACCGACAGTAGCCCCCTGGCCCAAGGTGCTCGGTCTGGCTTCAAGGTGAAGGCAGCGAAGGGAGGGCGAAGCGATGCGGGCCCAATCACGTGCGGGCCTGCCTTGACGCGTTGCGCCCGCTTCCCCATGTCGCTTGGAAACTGAGCAGACTAACAAAAGTCTGGCACGCGCCAGGGGCCATCAGATCCCCTTCTCCATCGGGAAGCTCCTCCAGATCCAGTCATAGCGCCATCTCTCCCCGTCTTCTCACAGGTCGCCATGTCCTCTCGGAATGGAGCCCACCAGGAAATCGAAGCTCGTTGTGTCGATGCAACAAACCCTGGTGTGTGCTGCCCGGACTGTAGACAGGCTCAAGAGCAAGGTTACAACATTCAAGACAAGGCCAAGCTGAAGGGATAGCTCTTTGAAAAATGAAAGGGTGGATCAAGAAGACCAAGATAAGCCAAATGAGCAAGATATCACTTAGGAAAAACCTCCCTTGCCGGGCAGGCGAGCCCGATCAGGTCGAGGCCACACCGAAGACAATTCTCAACACTCCCCCGGCAAGCTTGCTGGGAACGCCGAGGGCGGATCACCCCGCCAAGGCTCCACCGCTCCACCACACGACAACACAAGTCACCTATCAGTGCGGTGTCGAGCCCCCAGGTGATTTAGTGGCTGTCATTTAGCACGCGGCATCGATTTCTGAGGAAGAACACCCCTAAATGACACCCGTCTAGAGGCGTGTCACGCAGGTAGGCGAGAAGGTGGTTGAATAGCACGGCAAGGCCTGCCGGGCTACACCCACGATGTGACACTAAGCGGTGCATTTAATGTGCCTTGTCCTGTCTGCAGAGTTAGGTATGATGGAACTGTTTGCTATCTAATCAGTGCGTAAAGACAGTTTTTGCCATTGTGGTAACCCCTTGACCTATAAAAGGAGGGACGTGGCAACCTTAGAAAGCATTCGGACCCTTTTACACTCATACGCACACAGCTGCTCTCGTCCCAAGGAGACCTTGCCAGGCTTGAGCGTTGCGTCTCCACCACGGTCCATTCATAAATCCACCACAGCAGGAGTCTGGTTTTACGCCTCGCGGCGGCGTGAATCTGGGTAAAAATTGCTAGTGTCATTACTGCCGTGCTGCTCTACGGCCTCCGTTCTTTGCACAACGCTCCCTTCCCCCTTGCCGAACCACAAGGGGCCGTTGGCCCCATAGGTGGCCGTGTAAAACCACGACATCTTTGGCGCGTGAGGTAGGGGAAGCGCTTGTGCGAATCCGAGGGTGTAAGCAGCGCGTCATCTTCATCATCATGTTCTTAATCGACGGCTTCATCATCCATGGCGCCCAAGAAAATGTCTGGTGCTACAGCTCACCTGTCCACCTCGGAGGCCCCCTCGCATGCAGCCACTGATGCCATGGGGGCTACGGAGGCGCACGGGGACGTGGATGCAATGGGGCGTGACCGGCACAGGCGGCGCCATCACCGTTCCCCCTGTGGCCGAAACGGGAGCAGGGGGTGCTGGAGGACGACAGCGTCAACAGTGTTCTAGCGGCCATGCTCCAGAAGATGCGGATGGGGTGAATATTCCGTCTCCGCCTCTCCACCCCACTGAGGGGCGCAGCCGTAGCAATGGTGCTCGCTCTGGTGCGAATCGCAACCCTCTAGCTGCCCCCGCTGCGGGTGCGGCTACAGGGCAGGCACCATCCCCAGGGCGAGCTAGCCAATATGATATAGGGTAGAACCCTAGATGCTCGGTCTTTCACGATCGGAGCAAATCCCGTGAGGAACACGAGGAACGCGAGGGGAAAACACAAGGGGAAACACGGGAGAAATCACTCAAACCAACAAGATTCGATTACACATTGCTAGATCCTCGAAACACAAAGAGATACACGATCCACAATCAACAAGGGATGATACAAGTAGCAAGTTCTTCTCCGTGAGGAGGTCTTGAGGGGTCTTCCTGTGAGGGGTCTTGAATCCATATGGGGGATCTTCTCCGTAGAGGTCGTGAACTCTGATGGAGAAGGGATCAAGTGGAGAGAAAAGCTTCTCAAATGAGCTACTACTTTGCTAACCCTAAAATGGTGGAGGTGGAGGAGTATATATTGTCTAGGGCCACGAAGGGGTAAGTGAGGGGCGAAACAGGTACAAGGGCCTCGGCCCAGAGACTCTGCACGTAGGCAGGCCAGAAGTTCCGGGCAAGGGTCCGGGCATGGTCCGGTCTATCCAGAGAGTTGGCGCGTCCGGGTGTCGCCTGGAGTGTCGAGGGCTGGAGGTTCCGGGATGGCCGGAAGGTCCAGGGGCCGGAGGTTCCGGGCTGTGGCTGGAAGTTCCGAGCTTGGCAGAAACTTTGCACAAGTCTTGACGCAGTCCATTCTTCCTCCTTTAGTCCTTGGTTCCTGAGCACATGTAGTATCTTTGCATTAGGTAGCAACCATGTCTCTGATTAATGGAAAGGAGAAGGATTTAGGAGCGAGTTCACCTTGTGTCAAATTGTGTATGCTTGAGGTTGAGGTCTCGTCGTAGTGTAGATGGGGATGATCGTAGGATGCTCCGCATCAGCTTCCCCCCTTGGGAAAGATCCGACCTTGGATCATGATCCTCATCACCATGGAAATGGTTATTGTGGATGGACTTGTAGTTGGACGGAGTTGAAGACATTGCGCAATCCAAGTACTCCAAGCTGTCTCTGGTAAGTGGTACATGCAAAATGAGCAAACACAAAGTACACTTGGAAATACAATGGTTAGCGCTGTCAGGACCCCGATCCTAAATCACACCGATCTAGCATGTAACACATCATATCACTTTGCGGCCTCACGCACCGTATTCCCACGGGTGCTACCTTACCTGTACCAGGACCGTTTGCGCCTTTTGGCTCACGTATATGATAGTGTTGCTAGCATCCATATGACAGGGAACCCGGGCCGACATGATTAGTTGTAAACCCAAAGTCGAACTATCTTACAGGGACAGGCATACATGACCCAGCAATGAACGTGTTGGCCATCAACGAGTGAATCCGGGCTGTAGCAGCTGGGCTAACAAGATTCCGGAGAATCCGGGCTGTACCAGCTGGGCTAACAAGATTCTGGAGAATCCGAGCTGTAGCAGGCTAATAAGACTCCAGTAGACAGCGCGTGACATTTCCCCGACGGGACAGACATAGGAACGAAGAAGGACACATGCCGGCCAGCCAAAGTGTTCCGGAGCAGTAGCAAGCTACCATGGCTCAATGGAAGCACTAGGAGACATTTCCCGGTAAGAGAGGCTACAAAGGATAAACAACTAGGTTGTCGGATCCCACACATACCAAGCATTTCAAATCATACACACAATATGCTCGATATGTGCAAATACAACATGGCATCACACCAAAACTCTACAACTCAAAGTATTTATTCATTAGGCTCCGAAGAGCCAAATATTACAAACATGGGTCTGATGACCCAGCATTCAAGTCATACAAGCAACAAGCACAAGCACAAGCGGAAGCATAACTTGTCTGAGTACAGACAACTACAAAAGAAAAAGGCTGAGAAGCCTGACTATCTAGAAGACCCTGCGGAGGGCACAAGATCATAGCTGAGGTAACAAGCTAAACGTCGAAGTCCACGAGGAACTACTAGCGAGACTGAAGTCTCTCTGCAAAAACATAAATTAAGCAAACGTGAGTACAAATGTACCCAGCAAGACTTACTAAGATCTAGCTACATATTCATCAGTATCAACAAAGGGGGTGGTGGAGTTTAACTGCAGCAAGCCAGCTTTGACTCGGTGGCTATCCTGAACTACGACTGCAAGAAACTCTTTTGGGGTGGCGCACACAAGTCCAAATATTCACCAATCAATACACCACTATGGATCTGCTACCGTCTCCCTACGAGAACGCCATCCATAGCACTCATGCTTAGCTTGCGCATTTTAGAGTATCCACTTTCACTTGTCTATGAACTGTATAGGCAACCCAAAGGTCCTTTACCGCGGACGCGACTATTCGAATAGATCATTTATAACCTTGCAGGGGTGTACTTCTTCACACATGTTTCCACCACTTAGCGTCTGCACACGACATGTGCTCGGCAGACTTCAAGCGAAAGCCGACGTGGGTGTAGACCATGACCTGACTAACCACACAAGTCTCCAATCCAGGTTTATCGCCTATTCAGGTTCCATCCGAAGGGAGTCCGGCCGAGGTTTCCACTTACGGCCCCGAACGATGTGTACCGGGTTCCGCGACACCAAACGGGCGCCCGACATACCCGGCCACGTGCCTACTGCATCACAGCCCACTCCTTGGGTCAGCGCTGCACATGGCCTCCAGCATACTACAAACACCAGAAACTACTTGCAACTCCTGGACAGAGGACAGGGGCGGTTAATTAGTCGAGCGGGGTCATATTTCAGGGCCCAACGTGTGGTAGTAGCTGTTCATGGAATACAAACACATATCTCAGTTCCTGAGGACGGTTTCAATGAGACAACCCACCATGTACTCCTACATGGCCTCTCAGCGCTACCTTTACCAAATCGTGTTCACATACTTACCTCACACACAGTAGGACATGTTCACCACATTCCGATTCATCCCCGATGAATCAGACCTAACTCAACTCTAAGCAGTAGCAGGCATGACAACAAGCATGAATGAGTAGGCACATCAGGGCTCAAACAACCCCTACTCATGCTAGTTGGTTTTATCTATTTACTGTGGCAATGACAGGTCATGCAGAGGAAAGGGGTTCAACGACCGCAGCATATAACAGTTGAATTGTTGTTGTCCTAATGCAGTAAAAGAGAGTAGAAGCGAAAGAGTGGGATTGAATTAGAATGAACAAGGGGGTTTTGCTTGCCTGGAACTTCTGATCGGTATCATCGATCTCATCGCCGGAACAACATCTACTAAAGGGGGACAATTAACGGCAACAGAGAGGAAACACAATCAATGCAATGCAAAAATATGATGCATGAATGTGACATGGCAATATGCTGTGATTTGAGCTAATGCACCTAGCAACGATTTAAATGGAGTTGGTTTGAACACCTGATTCAAATTTGAACTCCACATGAGGCATTTCAAATACCATTAATTCAAATTGTCACATATAGTGGCTGTAAGTTGTTCAAACATGCATGAGAATGCCATAAACAGATTCTTCATATTTTTTTGATAATTTTTCATATATAAATTATTTCATTTGGAGTTACGGTTTATTTTCTATGATTTTTAGAAGTTTAAACAATTTTCTGGATTTTATAATTCATTTCTGAAATATAAAATTGCCAGAAAATGATTATGAGGTTAGCATGACGTAAGCCTGGCGTCAGTAGGTTAACTAGGCTGCCCCTGGTCAAACCTGACCAGTGGGGCCACTGGTCAGTGACTAACCTAACTAACCAAGTTAAGTAACATTAATCTAATCCTGACCTAGGTTAGTTAAGGGCCTGGGGCCACATGACAATGAGACAGAGTTAGTTAGCGAGGTGATTAACCCCTAACAGTGGTGATTAGCACTAACTAAAACTTAAACTAATTCAGTTAGGGGTCGGCCCCACATGTCATTGACTCAGGTGGGGTCCAGCCGGGGTCAAAGTGGGCCAAACCCACCGGCGACGTGACGCCGGCAAGGCCAGAAATGGCAGAGGGCTCGGGATTCCTCCACGGGGCACCATTCAAGGCGTCGTTGGGCTCTACGGGTAGCTAGCGCAACGGTGCGTCTGTTGGTGGCCGTGGTTGGGCCTGGGATGGCCGGAGTCGACGGCGGCGAGCTCGGTTGCGACCGCCGGAGTTCGGGTGGCCACGGGTTAGTTGCTGTGGCGTGCAAACGGGCGGGTGCTTGCGCTAGGAATGCTCTACGGGACGCTACGAACGCGTTGGGCTCGCCGGGGTGACCAAATGGTCACCAGAGCTACGTAGACGGCGAGCTCAAGCGGCGGCGTGCTACGGACATCCAGGGGGTGATATCTTCGGCGAGCAAACGACGCGGAGAAGAGGGGGGTTCGACGCAGGATCTCACAGCAAGTCGGACGAGGTAGACGGAGAGCTCGGGGGGCGGAGACGGCGAGGGAACGGCGATGGCGATCTCGGCGTCGGGAGGTTGAAGACGAGCTCGGTGAGGTCGTTCGGGGGCTTCCGGTGCCGTGTGGCTCAGCTGAGAGGGCTAGGGCCACGAAGCGGAGCTTCTGGACTGCTCGAGGGGACGAGGGAGAGGCGATGGCCGCGGTGGTGCTAGTCGGCGGCGGCAGGCGCGTTCGGTTAGTAGGGGAACGGCGAGGGAGAGATCAGGGGGGAGAGTGAGAGAGGTCGGGCGGGTCAGGACGACACCGAGGCGTTCATCCACACGTCCAGGGGCTCGGCGGCAAGCAGGAGGTGGCGGGGCGCGTGCTTGCGCGCGGCGGCCACACGCGCTATCCTCCTGGCGGGAGGTAAGTGATGACTGGCATAGGCCAGTGGGCTGGGTCGCCAGGTGGGCTGGCCAGCTGGGCTGCGACAGGTAAGCCAGGTGAGTGCTTATCTCTCTCTCTCTCTCTTTCCTAATTCTTTCTATTTTCTATTATCTGTAATTGTTTTGGATTTATTAAAAATGCCAGAGCATTTCTTAAAAATCATGAGACTGCTTGTGGCCACTGTTTGGATTATTTCCAACAGCAAACATTTCAGTTCATGAATATTTGGACATTTAAAATATTATATAGCATTTAAATGCCCAAATGCAAATAGCATATGATTTAATTCAGTGACCCAATGTTGTCCTAAAAAGATGTGAACCATTTTTGTCAGAGGTTCTAGACCAAGGCAAAGATGATGAACATTTTTGAAGGGCATTTCAGGTTCATTGAAAAGTATTTTAGTAACCCTAGTTGGATTCAGTGGTGCTGGGGGTTTCTGTCATCCCCATTTACAAGTTTCCGAGGAATTTAAACATGATGCAAACACTCTAATGCATGCACTGACTAGGGTTGTGAAAACTCACGCCCGCTAAACAAGAATCTCGTCCCGACATTCAAGCATAGGGTAAGATGAAGGGGGGGACGCAAACTAACACAATCTTCACGATCCAACTGTCATCATCGAAGATATTGATTCATTGCATCATCTTGAACTTGACATCCTTGCTTTCAAGATCTTCACCCAACATGGGGACAGAGGAGCGAGATAACTCCACATGGATGGATCATCTTAATGATCACAGGATCAACTCACAGAACGAGACGTAGAAACATCTCTTGAGCTGAGGGACAAAAGCACATATGAGGAGCAATGTAAAGAAGCAGGTGACGAAGTTTCAGATTAGTAGGCAACAATTCCATGTTTAGAAGATGGTGCATGGTTTCAAGATAGCGAGGAAATAATCGCCATGATTCCATAACAGGGCACCTTAGGGAAGGTGACTCATAGAATTATTCCTTAAGTGGCAAAAAGAATTAATTTTGATACATAGATCATTGAGACTCTTTATACCAACCTAAGGCAATCACAATTGATCATTTGAAGGAGTTCAAAAGAATGACATACTCGGACTAGAATGGATGATGTGGACTGCCTTGTTGAAGACAATGCAATGGATGATTTTGCTTATCATCGGAAATGGATGGGGCCCATGGTAAGTCCACTTTTGAAGATGATCTTGGACGGCAACTGCTGAGAAGGGCAGCCCATGGGAAATTGGCACAATGGCGGTGCAAGCTGGGAACAAAATGCAACTGTTGGGAATGTTCCAACCATCATAACTGCCTGAGATTCAGATCCGATTGGTGATAGGACACTTCAGACTCAGCATGTCTGAAAAGAAAGTTTGCAACACAAATCGACGATATGATGTCGCGAGATTCTCGGGAAATGAACTACGATAGTAAGCTCCAAAACATGAGCTGGTTCTGCTACACACATGTGAACACCCTGACCCAGACAAGCATGATCACATGGTAGTCTTGCAATAAAGCACTATCGAGTTCTGATTGGGAACCATCATTGAGATAACGAACTCTTGTGCATATCCGTCCGGGCCCTTTAGGATTAGCGCATGAACTTCTTTTCTTTGAACAAATCAATCAGTGGCTTGGTGTGCTAGGAAATACCGATGGGATGGAGGTAGCTTTTCTCTCAAGCTATAGTATACTTCGCACGTGCATGATTGACTTGGGATGATACCAGAGGAAGCAAAACTAACTTTCTTGAATTCATGATGGCAACTTGCACCTAATGCATGTGAACTTGGAGAAACCCACTTCTTTCACCAAACATATACCTCATGAACGCAACATGAAGGCAATGGTTACAAAGTTTCCAATACTAACTGGATGTTCAACACGAATCATGGAAAAGATAACAATGTTGCTGATGGGCTCAACAACAATTCATCCAGGTATCCATATAAGTGGAGTTCCACAATTATGTGAACAAGGTGATAGCATTGGTCAGACCCAAAAGATATAATGGTGTATGCTCTAGGGAACAACCATGAGTAAGACAATATTACGAACATCGTTCGCTCCGAATTGATTTGACGATAGCCTATACTCAAATCAAGGATTGGTTAAGACAATAAATACAGCAACCGAACACGGAGGTCAATCGATGAAGATATCATCTTTCTTCAACACACTCACAAAAGATATCCCTTGGAATGAACTAAGTCAGGCAAAGCATTTATCTTCCAACTCTCCAAGTTGTTGTTTAGCTTAACCAACTAACTCAAGGGTACCCAACAGAGATTCCTAGAGAAGGGGTGGTTTAGAGGAAAACCAACTTGATCACGAACTCAACATAACGGTCAGGGAACAACCTGGTAATACTTCCGAGAAGATTTACGGAAAATCACGAGCCACCGATATGACACTAAGATCAAGAACAATCTTGGTTTTCAGGGAAGACGATATGACCAAATAAGAAAGGATTGACACTATCCTAACTCATTGATCGAAAAATGCACCAGAAATAAGGATTAGGTAGCACGATCAACCTTAGGGTGATGATTCAATAATCAACACGCTAAGGATAAGATTATTGTCCATTAACTACGAAGCAACACAGTTGCTAGGAGTATTGATTTCAGACATCATGATTTACTTGTCGGCATTCCGGTTGCGACAACACGGAACCGAGGACTGAATAATGATGGCGAGAAGTATCACTGCGTCAAGAATTCATAAGAGGTGGGGCAATTCTCATGACAATCCCAATGTAAAGAGGGTAACACTCCAAGGTGGAACAGAACAAAAGCTGGATTAGCATTTGATCTGCGGAGTACGACTGCTTTGACCCAATCCTAGATATGGATAAGGTACTGGAGTTCGCTTTCCTAGTCATTCCGGAATAAAATGGCTTGACGGACCATAGAAATAATAGGCATCGATATCACAAATACTCAACTACTCCCGTCTATCAATTGATAGATGAGGGCCAGAAAATAACTAAAGAGGGACAACCCAAAAGAACATATGATTTTCTGAGTTGTGGGTGCATAGATTAGCATGTCAAATGAGTTCAACATATTTATTCTGGATAACCCATGCAGAAAAGGTAGAACTGGCAGGGTCACAACATAGAATCAAGAACTCGTCAAGAGCACTCTTGTTGTGATCTTTCAGTTCAGCGAGGAACTTCTGCCATAAGAGGTTCATAGTATTTGGAAGAAGGAAATACCACGGACCTCGAGGAATATTGCAAACTTACTAATATCCTAAAGGAACGAGCAAACACTATCAACAGGAGGTAAGTAGGGTGAATCTCGCGTTCTAGAACCCAGGAATAGAATGCCTACTAACTAAATGGCATCACGGGATGCTTTCGAGAAAGATGGCCAGATTCATCACACTGGAAACACAAAACATAGCTAGATTACTAGTTGGTTTCATAAGACACCTAGGGTCATAATAATAGCTCCAACATATGTACCGAGGCAATGAAATACCTCAGCACACTGGTTAGTGTGGTTAATCTGACACAAAGGAACTTTGGGGCGTTAAGAAGGAATTTGCAAATGCATCAGATTGTTTAGAAACCTAAGATGATTCGGACAGCATAACGGTTGTAAATGCTCAAAAATATTTGAGACATCCTGCAAAGTGGTGGCATAACCACTTAGCATCGCAATATCAAGGTTCCAAAATCAACTATCCACATACGAAAGTAGTAAGAACTGAACTGAGGCTTGAAACCTTCAATCATATAAGTCTACGGATTAGTAACACGTGATCCTGATAGAAAGAAGAGAGAGCCTAGTTCCTTAACCCCGTAGAAAAGATAGGATGACTCGGATCAGAAGGCCATAAGGTAAAGAAGTAAAAAGATCCTTTCGTTCCCATCCACAATCAATTCCCCTATATATAACTAAAGAATTTCTAGACTCAACTTCGACTAGTTTGGCTTGGTAATCCTACAGGCAGTCAGGCTCTGATACCAAAGCTGTCAGGACCGCGATCCTAAATAACACCGATCTAGCATGTAACACTTCATATCACTTTGTGGCCTCACGCACGGTATTCCCACGGGTGCCACCTTACCTGGCCCAGGACCGTTTGCGCCTTTTGGCTCACGTATATGATAGTGTCGCTAGCATCCATGTGACAGAGAACCCAAGCCGACATGACTAGTCGTAAACCCAAAGTGGCACTAACTTATAGGGACAGGCATACATGACCCAGCAACGAACGTGTCGGCCATCAGCGAGTGAATCCGGGCTGTAGCAGCTGGGCTAACAGGACTCCGGTAGACACCGCGTGATATTTCCCCGAAGGGACAGACATAGGAACGAAGAAGGACACATGCTGGCCAGCCAAAGTGTTCTGGAGCAGTAGCAAGCTACCGTGGCTCAGTGGAAGCACTAGGAGACATTTCCCGGTAAGAGAGACTACCAAGGATAAACAACTAGGTTGTCGGATCCCACACATACCAAGCATTTCAAATCATACACACAATATGCTCGATATGTGCAAATACAACATGGCATCACAACAAAACTCTACAACTCAAAGTATTTATTCATTAGGCTCCGAAGAGCCAGATATTACAAACATGGGTCTGATGACCATGCATTCAAGTCATACAAGCAACAAGCACAAGCGGAAGCTTAACTTGTCCGACAGACAACTACAAAAGAAAAATGTTGAGAAACATGACTATCTACAGGACCCTGCCGAGGGCACAAGATCGCAGCTGAGGTAACAAGCTAAACGTCGAAGTCCACGCGGAACTACTAGTGAGACTGAAGTCTCTATGCAAAAACATAAATTGAGCAAACGTGAGTACAAATGTACCCAGCAAGACTTACATAAGATCTAGCTACATATGCATCAGTATCAACAAAGGGGGTGGTGGAGTTTAACTGCAGCAAGCCAGCTTTGACTTGGTGGCTATCCTAAACTACGACTTCAAGAAACTATTTTGGGGTGGCGCACATGAGTCCACATATTCACCAATCAATACACCTTTATGGATCCGCTCCCATCTCCCTACGAGAACGCCATCCATAGTAGTCAGACTTATCTTGCACATTTTAGAGTATCCACTTTCACTTGTCTATGAACAATATAGGCAACCCAGAGGTCCTTTACCGCGGATGCGGCTATTCGAATAGATCATTTATAACCCTGCAGCAGTGTACTTCTTCACACATGTTTCCACCACTTAGCGTCTGCACACGACATGTGCTAGGCAGACTTCAAGTGAAAGCCGACATGGGTGTAGACCACAACCTGAATAACCACACAAGTCACGAGTCCAGGTTTATCGCCTATTCAGGTTCCATCCGAAGGGAGTCCGACCGAGGTTTCCACTTACGGCCCCGAATAATGTGTACAACATTCCGTGACATCAAACGGGTGCCCGGCATACCCGGCCATGTGCCTACCGCATCACAGCCCACCCCTCGGGTCAGCGCTGCGCACGGCCTCCAGCATACTACAAACACTAGAAACTACTTGCAACTCCTAGACAAAGGACAGGGGCGGTTAATAAGTCGAGCAGGGTCATATTTCAGGGCCCAACGTGTGGTTCATGGACTACAAACACAGATCTTAGTTCCTGAGACAGTTTCAATGAGACAACCCACCATGTACTCCTACATGGCCTCTCACCGCTACCTTTACCAAATCGTGTTCACACACTTAGCTCACACACAGTAGGACAGGTTCACCACATTCCGATTCATCCCCGATGAATCAGACCTGACTCAACTCTAAGCAGTAGCAGGCATGACAACAAGCTTGAATGAGTAGGCACATCAGGGCTCAAACAACTCCTACTCATGCTAGTGGGTTTCATCTATTTACTGTGGCAATGACAGGTCATGCATCGAAAAGCGGTTCAACTACCGCAGCATATAACAGTTGAATCGTTGTTGTCCTAATGCAGTAAAAGAGAGCAGAAGCGAGAGAGTGGGATTGTATCAGAATGAACAAGGGGGTTTGCTTGCCTGGCACTTCTGAAGATAGTATAGTTCTTCATCGGTGTCATTGATCTCATAGCCGGAACAACATCTACTAAAGGGGGACAATTACCGGCAACAGAGAGGAAACACAATCAATGCAATGCAACAATATGATGCATGCATGTGACATGGCAATATGCTGTGATTTGAGCTAATGCAGCTTGCAACGATTTAAATGGAGTTGGTTTGAATACTAGATTCAAATTTGAATTCCACATGAGGCATTTCAAATACCATTAATTCAAATTGTCACATTGTTGGTGTAGAAAAGTAGGGGCGCTCCTTCCTACCCCTTTACTTGTGCACGAACAGTCGGAGCCGCACCCGCGGCCACACTAAGCAGGGCAGGGGAGGGAAGCCGGGGAGAAGCCAAAGGCACAAGGCGATCAGAGACAACGCCAAGACCAGAAACACAAGACAGCAAAGGGGCGAGGTGGACTCCCCCGGCAAGACCCTTGCCGGGGCGGTCTCCGCGGCCCCGGCAAGAGCCTTGCCGGGGCAGCTTGCCCAACACCAACAGAGCGAGCCAACCTTGAGCCCACAGGTTCCAACCCGACCAACTACATTGGGACCAGGGCTTGGGAGGCGCTTCCGTGGTGGCATGCAGATCTTTGTCAAGATCATAAACACACATGATCAGATGAGGATCAGAAGAGACGACCCTCGGCGAGATCCTCGCCAAGGAAACCCAGAAGACCCCCAGCAAGCGTCTTGCCGGGGACGACTGCGACACCACGACAAGACCCTTGCCGGGCCCCCTGGCAAGGACCTTGCCGAGGGCGTCAGTGGGGCCATTGCCAGGCCCGCACCAACCAAGACTCCGTCGCCGTTCGCATGCAGCTGCCAGCTCAACCAGCTGGGCAGGCACCTGCATGGCAACATGCAGCTTCCAGGCCAAATCAGCAAGCACCTGCATGGTGGCATGCAGATCTTCGTGAAGGCCCTACCTCCGTGCCACCTCAGCTGCCTGCCTGCCTACATGGCGCTTCATGCATTGCTGGCCTGGACGCGTGTCGAAGCGAGGAGGAGCGGCGACGGACCGGATGAGCCTCCTTCCCGTCCCTGATAAAGCTAATGGACACCTAAGTAGCGCATTTAATGCACTTTGGCCCGTAATGCCGTGCGATAAGCTCGCGCACTGTAGGCCTTTCCACCTCCTACGTGCCATTGTGGCAACCCCTTTTCCCTATAAAAGGAGGCCCAAGGCGACCAGGAGAGGGATTCGGCTTTTTGGAACTACACGGCCACAGTAGCTAGTTCGATAGCCCAAGAACACTCAATACATCCACCAAAGCAGGACTAGGCTTTTATGCATCCTCGCGGCCCGAACCTGGGTAAACGATCCGTGTGCTAGCTCCTAAACCTGCTCTTCTTACGACCCCGCGCCCGCCGACCGTAGAAGGGATCCCAGTGATCCCATAGGTGTCGTCCTCACCGACACACATACAGTGGTTGTAAGTTGTTAAAACATTCATGAGAATGCTATAAACAGATTCTTCATATTTGTCGTCCTCACCGACATATTTGGCGCGCCAGGTAGGGGGCGCAGTTGTGAGAATCTGGTTTAGCATCCAGCCTAGCAGTTCGTCGTGGCCATGGTTTCTAAAGAAGAAGACGACCAAGAGAACGGTGCCGCCTCCAAGCGCGAAGGCCGCCAGTGCGGCGACAGGAAAGCTAAGTCACACCGAACTTTAAATATTTCCTTTTTATATAAGGTTATTCCCCTCAGAGATCTCGTTCTTTGTATGGAAAACCTGCATGAAAAGGGGCCCTCCCGCAATTGGCAACGCCCTTGTTCTGTATCGATTCCGCTCAACAGCTCAAGCGACCGTGTCGAGAGTGGCAGGGTAGCCTTCCGCAATTGGCAATGCTCTCGATTCGGACTCGAGTCAAGCTCGACAGTTCGTGCGGCCGCGTTAAGGGCGGTAAGGTGGTTCGCCCGGCAGCAAGCACACCCGGCAGGCCACTGGGGATCCGTCCTCAAGACGCCACCCTGGGTTTACGTGCCGGTGAGCCTACCCAGTTAACGTAGGGTGGACATACGAAGGAAGATCGAACAGGAAAATAACATGCATTGTATCGAAAATACTGCAGAGTTATATTACATAAATTGTTGCCGCGGTTCTAACTAAACATAGCAATTGTCTTGGTCATGAACCTGCAGCGGCAATAAGAAGCGGGGTGCCTAATCCCGGCGCTTTCCCTCCACCCTCTGGATTCCGTCGATGAGGCTGATGGGCTTGATACGCTCCTTGAGCGCCGCTATGTCCGCATCCTCCGGCAAGCTCTCGAGCGCGGCGCCGAAGTCGAGGTCAGGGGCAAGGACCTTGGTCATGGCACCCCGGCAAAGCCTCCGGGACTCATCGGCCAGGGAGGCTGCCTGATTGGAGTGAAGCTGCTCCAGGGCCCCGAGGACGCCCTCGAAGGAGATAGTGAGCCTGGCGGTGGGGGTGGTGCTGCGATCAGGAGCATACCTCACAGTTGGCATCCCCATGGTAGCCAGCTGAGTGGTGATCCTGCCGGCGACGTTTTCGAGGCGCTCGACCTAGCGATCCTCGCCTTCCCCAAAATCCCTATGGTTGGCGGCTTTGTTCTTCCCCAACTGCTTCTCGTTCTCCAGATCCTTGGCCAGGGTCTCCTCCCGGGCCTTGCTCTCCGACAACATCCCCTCGAGACCCTCCAGCTTCAGCTTGAGGTCTTTGATGGAGTTGTTGGCCTTGGAGAGCTCCCCGGACCTGCTGAGGACCGCGCCCTGCGCCTCAATCAGGGCACCGTTGAGCGTGTCCTTCTCCTTGGCAAGCTTCTGGGCATGGTCCCTTAGCCCGTCCCACTCCACCTCCAGCTCCTTCACCTTGCCGGCATGAACCAGAGCCTGGCATCGAGTGCCTCCCTGTGCCTCTGCTCTAGCTCCCGGGTCCGCTGCATGACGAGCTGCTCCACCTCCTCATCCTTGCCGCGGAGCGTTGCGGCAAGCTTCTCCTCGCGAGCGGCAAGGTCCTCCTCCTGGGAGTTCAGCATGGCCTAGTGCTAGGCTCGAGTGGCCTCGGTTGCGACGGCCAGGTTCTCCGCCGTCTCCTGGGCCTTCTCGATGTCGTCCCACTTCATGGTGAGCTCCACGCCACGCTTCGCCAGCTCACCCTGGGCGACCTTCAGCTCCTCGCAAGCCTGGCAGAACCAAGTCTGCGTCTCGGCGACGCGCACCATGAGGTCCACCTGGACTTGGCATCCTGGACTTGGCCTTGTCCAGGAGGGCGCGGTGGAGCGCCTGGATTAGCCGCTCCTCCTGGGAACCGTCTCCAGCGGCGCTCAGCTCATCAACAACCTCAAGCCCGGCAGCGGCAAGCACCTCCTCGTCGAACACCTCGCACTCGACGGGCGTCCTGGAGCCCAACGTTCCTGGGAGGTGGACGAAAAGGTCGTCACTCACCCTCAGGTACTTGCCGGAGCCAGAGGTAGCAGAGGAGGACGGCTGGTCATCCACCACCTCCTCCTCGGCGGCGGCCTTGCAGGCCCCCCCGGCAGGCCCCTTGCCGGCCTCCTCGGCAGTAGCCTTGCCGGGCTCCCCGGCGGGCCCCTTGGTGGCGTCTTCAGCAGCGCCCCTGGCGGCCTCCTCGGCGGCGATCTTGTCAGCCTTCGCCGCAGTGTCCTTGGCAATGTCCTCGATGACGATGTCTATGTCCTCCGGGTCCACCAAAGAAGGGCCTGGATACCGAAAAAGGGGATAAGGCGAAGCCAAGAACGGAAAAAGAAAAGACATGGACAGAAGGCAAGTGGCTTACCCATGCCGGGCTGGGAAGCAAAAGTCCCCTCCCCGCCAGCGTTTGGCGCCGAGGCAAAGCCACCAGCGCCCGAGTTCTCCTCCTCCTCTTCCATGTGCATGGGCTCGGTGCTTGGCGACCTTGCCGGGGACGCCCCTCGGGGCGGCGTGGTCGATGGGGGCGGCGTGTTGGGGGTAGCCCTCTGTGGCTCCTGCTGCTGCTGTCCTCCTCCTGCAATCACGGCAAGGTCAGCACCAAGTGATCATACCCCCAACACGCGTCGACGAGGGGTGAGTGATGAACTTACGCTGGGGGCTGCGCCGGGGGCTGCTTCCGGGTGGCTCAACACCACCAGCGGTGTGCCGGAAGCGCCTGCCGGGGGCTGGCCTCCCGTCGAAGTCCTGTCCCTCTTCACCCTCTGGGCCAGCGTCTCCGAGTCCTTGCAATGATGAAAACAATACAAGATAAGTGGCACAGTAGGATGAGGCGGAGATGACAAAAAGGGGGGAGAGAACGAGAAGCTTAGTCCTCCTCCTCCACCTCGTCCTCTGCTGCCTTCCTCTTCCTCCTTGGGCCGAGGGACCCAAAGTCAAAGACGACTCCCGTGTCGACGTCTGCCGGAAGAGGGGAAGGAGATGGGGTCTGGGCGCGCTTAGACGAAGAAGAGGCGGATGCTTTCTTCTTCGCCACCGCGGCCTTCACCACTTTCTTCGCCGCCGCGGCCCTCGTCTGGCGCGCAGACGTCTCCTGGGCATGCCGCAGTTGCGCGGCCCTGCCGGGCCGGACCGGCTCGCCGGAGGTGGCCCGCCGCAGAACCCACCCTCTCCCCGTGGCTGGATGGTCGACGCCCTCGGCCTCCTCCTCCTCCGACGACGACGATTCATCGGGCACATATTCGAAGAGAGGGGCCCCGGTGCCGGCGCTGCTGGCCTACCAAGCAGACTCCACCCACTAGGCGAGCTCCTTCTCCTCTGCCTCCACCGTGGCCTTGTCCTCCACGCCGCCGGTGATCCCGGCCTCCCTAGCGAGCTCCTCCTCCGCCGCCCTGGCGGCGATGTAGTCCAGCTCCGCCTGGGTGGTGTCCTGGACGAGCCGTGGCTCGGCGCTGACGTACTTCTCCTCCAGGGTGTCAAAAACTCCCGCACCTGATCCTCCGGCGGCTCGTCCCAACTTGGGACGAGGCCGTGCGCGTTGAACTCCGGCATCATGGCGATGATGTCATTCCGACGCGAGTTGTTGCTCAGCGGGACCACCCCCACCGGCAACTTGAACAAGGGCCCCCTGGCGACCTTGCCGGCCTTCGCGGCGGCCCTCGCGGTCTTGCCGGACCGCTCGACCTCGCCGTCGTGGTTCACGTCGAGCTGGAAGAGCCGCTGGCAGAAGTGGGCGTGCCCCATCACCGTGAGGTTGTGGTCCAGGCTGGGGCGGAGCCTCATGATGTCGGCGGCGTTCGTGAAGACCCAGGCCGACCTCCCCTTGTTGTGCAGCGGAGTGATTCGGCGGCGGATGAAATCCGCCCTGATCATCTCAAGGGTGAGCCCGGCCTCGGCGAGACGTAGAATCTTGGTGGTGGCGACCATGAGCTTCTTGTCATTGACGTCGACATCGCTCCAGTCGCTCCTGCGGACCGGCGGTGCGTGGCGGACCCGGCAAATGTCCGGCGGTTCCTTCTCCTCAATCCAGCACCACCGGCCCCGCCACTCATCCCACCTCTCCTTCTGGGCACCGTCCAGATATGTCCCCTTCTCCTGGGTCCTTGGGATCCAGGCGACGCTCCCGGAAATGGTGCCCCCTTCTGGAGGAGAGGGAAGAAGTAGTCGCGGAAGAGCACCGTGTTGGGATCCATCCCGGCGAAACCCTCACAGAGGTGCGCAAAAAGAGCCATGCACGCCACGGCATTTGGAGTAAAATCGGAATGGCGGAAGCTGTAGGTGTGCATGACGTCGCTGAAGAAATCGGAGAAAGGGGGACAGAGACCGCAAGAGAAGTAGTCGACGAAGAACGGGTACCGATTCGGGCCGGCTTCAGTGAAGGCGGCAGGGATGACGCGCGTGGCCGGATGCCCCGTCGTCTCTCTTCCCGTCTTGCACCCCCACAGGTGCTTGAAATAGTTCCAGAGCTCGACCGCGTCGATCGTCGACGGGAAGTAGGCGTGCTGCGTCCGCTGCAGCGCCAGCTCGCTCTCTGGCTGCTCCGACGGCCTGGCATCCTTAGCCACTCCCTTGCCCTTGGTGGATTTGGGGGCCATGGCGGCTATGAGAGGCGAAGGAGGGAAGGCGACGGAGATGCGGCGGCAGGGAGCAGAGGCGAAAGCTTGCAAAGGAAGGAGAAGGGGACAACGGTTCCGAAATTGGGGAAAGCACGGAGGGTAAATGAGCAGCGAGCCCGCAGTTATTCCTTTTTACGCGGGAACCGCCCCATGCATGACCCCCACGTCACGCACGACCCTCCACGTCGCGCGCAGGTCATGGGGAAGCGTAGCGGATGAAAAATTACTGCGGTCAAATCCCGCCCCGACTGCCCGCGAACCGTTTTGGGCCTGGCCCAACAACGTGTCGCGCTTATGTGTGGCCCAGGCCCGGGGGCTCCTGTCGGTGTACAAAAGAAGGGGCGCTCCTTTTTACCCCTTTACTTGTGCACGGACAGTCGGAGTCGCGCCCACGGCCACACTAAGCAGGGCAGGGGAGGGAAGCCGGGCAGAAGCCAAAGGCACAAGGCGATCAGAGACAACGCCAAGACCAGAAACACAAGACAGCAAAGGGGCGAGGTGGACTCCCCCGGCAAGACCCTTTCCGGGGCAGCCTCCGCAGCCCCGACAAGATGCTTGCCGGGGCAGCATGCCCAATACCAATAGAGCGAGCCACCCTTGAGCCCACAGGTTCCAACCCGACCAACTACATTGGGACCAGGGCTCGGGAGGCGCCTCCGTGGTGGCATGCAGATCTTTGTCAAGATCATAAACACACAAGATCAGATGAGGATCAGAAGACGACGACCCTCGGTGAGATCCTCGCCAAGGAAACCCAGAAGACCCCCGGCTAGCGTCTTGCCTGGGACGACTGCGACAGCACGGCAAGACCCTTGCCGGCCCCCTCGGCAAGGCCCTTGCCGAGGGCGTTAGCGAGGCCATTGCCAGGCCCTCACCAACCAAGACTCTGCCGCCGTTCGCATGCAGCTGCCAGCCCAACCAGCTGGGCAGGCACCTGCGTGGCAACATGCAGCTTCCAGGCCAAATCAGCAAGCACCTCCGTGGTGGCATGCAGATCTTCGTGAAGGCCCTACCACCGCGCCACCTCAGCTGCCTGCTGGCCTACATGGCACTGCATGCATCGCTGGCCCGGACGGGTGTCGAAGCGAGGAGGAGCGGCGACGGACGGGATGGGGCTCGTTCCCGTCCCCGATAAAGCTAATGGACACCTAAGTAGTGCATTTAATGCACTTTGTCCCGTAATGTCGTGCGATAAGCTCGCGCACTGTAGGCCTTTCCACCTCCTGTGTGCCACTGTGGCAACCCCTTTTCCCTATAAAAGGAGGCCCGAGGCGACCAGGAGAGGGATTCGGCTTTTTGGAACTACACGGCCACCGTAGCTAGTTCAAAAGCCCAAGAACACTCAATACATCCACCAAAGCAGGACTAGGGTTTTACGCATCCTCGCGGCCCGAACCTGGGTAAACGATCCGTGTGCTATCTCCTAAACCTGCTCTTCTTACGACCCGGCGCCCGCCGACCATAGAAGGGATCCCAGTGGTCCCATAGGTGTCGTCCTCACCGACACACATACAGTGGTTGTAAGTTGTTAAAACATTCATGAGAATGCTATAAACAGAGTCTTCATATTTTTCTGATAATTTTTCATATATAAATTATTTCATTTGGAGTTATGGTTTATTTTCTATGATTTTTAGAAGTTTAAACAATTTTCTAGATTTTATAATTCATTTCCGAAATATAAAATCGCCAGAAAATGATTATGAGGTCAGCATGATGTAAGCCTGGCGTCAGTAGGTCAACTGGGCTGCCCCTGGTCAAACCTGACCAGTGGGGCCACTGGTCAGTGACTAACCTAACTAACCAAGGTAATTAACATTAATTTAATCCTAACCTAGGTTAGTTAAGGGCCTGGGGCCACATGTCAGTGACACAGAGTTAGTTAGTGAGGTGATTAACCCCTAATAGTGGTGATTAGCACTAATTAAAACTTAAAATAATTTAGTTAGGGGCCGGCCCCACATGTCATTGACTCAGGTGGGGTCCAGCCGGGGTCAAAGTGGGTCAAACCCACCGGCGACTTGACGCCGGCGAGGCCAGAAACGGCGGAGGGCTCGGGATTCCTCCACGGGGCACCGTTTGAGGCGTTGTTGGGCTCTACGAGTAGCTGGCGCAATGGCGCGTTTGTTGGTGACCATGGTTGGGCCTGGGTTAGCCGGAGTCGACGGCGGCAAGCTCGGTTGCGGCCGCCGGAGTTCGGGTGGCCACGGGTTAGCTGCTGCGGCGTGCAAACGGGCGGGTGCTTGCGCTAGGAATGCTCTACAGGACGCTGCGAACGCGTTGGGCTCGCCGGGGTGACCAAATAGTCACCGGAGCTACGTCGACGGCGAGCTCAAGCCGCGGCGTGCTACGGACATCCAGGAGCAATGTCTACGGCGAGCAAACGTCGCGGAGAAGAGGGGGGTTCGACGCAGGATGTCACAACGAGTCGGATGGGGCAGATGGAGAGCTCGGGGAGGCGGAGACGGCGACGGAACGGTGATGGCGATCTCGGCACGGGAGGTTGAAGACGAGCTCGGTGAGGTCGTTCGGGGGCCTTTCGGTGCCGCGTGGCTTGGCGGAGAGGGCTAGGGCGATGAGGCAGAGCTTCTGGACTGCTCGAGTGGACGAGGGAGAGGCGATGGCCGCGGTGGTGCTCGTCAGCGACGGCGGGCGCGTTCGGTGAGGTGGGGAATGGCGAGGGAGAGAGCAGGGGGAGAGTGAGATAGGTCGGGCGGATCGGGACGACACCAGGGCGTTCATCCACACGTCCAGGGGCTCGACGACAACCAGGAGGTGGCGAGGCGCGTGCTCGCGTGCGGCGGCCACACGCGCTGTCCTCCTGGTGGGAGGTAAGTGATGACTGGCAGAGGCCAGTGGGCTGGGCCGCCAGGTGGGCTGGCTAGCTGGGCTGCAACAGGTAAGCCAGGTGGGTGCTTCTCTCTCTCTCTGTCTCCTAATTCTTTCTGTTTTCTATTATCCGTAATTGTTTTGGATTTATTAAAAATGCCAGAGCATTTCTCAAAAATCATGAGACTGCTTGTGGCCACTGTTTGGATTATTTCCAACAACAAACATTTCAGTTCATGAATATTTGGACATTTAAAATATTATATAGCATTTAAATTCCCAAATGCAAATAGCATATGATTTAATTCAGTGACCCAATGTTTTCCTAGGAAGAAGTGAACCATTTTTGTCAGAGGTTCTAGACCAAGGCAAAGATGATGAACATTTTTCAAGGGCATTTCAGGTTCATTAAAAAAGTATTTTAGTAACCCTAGTAGGATTCAGTTGTGCTGGGGGTTTCTGTCATCCCCATTTCCAAGTTTCTGAGGAATTTAAACATGATGCAAACATTCTAATGCATGCACTGACTAGGGATGTGACAAGTGCACACAAAGTGTCCAAGATGTAAGAATGAGTCTGTGCGGCAAGATTGTTCGTGACAAAGCGCATGAAGCTTATCAAGATGTTATATAATGATATTCAAAGCATTCATGAGAGAAAATTCATTTATTGTGCACACATTGTTGTGGTAGTTGTCATGGTGCACAAAGCGACAAATTCTACCATTGTGCAAAATGATGTCATAGTGAGACGGTTTATCAATAGCATGAATATGGCAATGGATGCACAATATGTGTATGCAATCATGCAATTGATGGTTGGCAATGTGATCATTATGTATGAATATGCCATCAAGGAAGATTGCAAAAAATTTGCTAAGAAAATGCACAAGCTCATATATCATGGATGACATGGGCATACAAGATGCAACAAGGCAATAATAATGTGAGTCAATCCATGCATAAGATGCAAATTTGTTCTGAGTATGAGATGTCCATCGAGCACGATATTTGAACACACAATCAACAAATATGCAGGTGTTCGTGCAATGTGTCAAAGGAATGTTGATGTACCAATGCTCGATGTCGTGGCATGAGTGGAGTTCCGGAGGTGCATCCAATAAGTCCGAGCGCTCATCGATGTGAAGGTCCATAGAGCCAATCTCCAATGTCGCTCCTCCGTTCGCGAGATGTATCTTTTAGACAAGAAGGAGACAACAATGAAATAATGACCCATCCAATAAGCGTATTTGAGGATGGCACAAAGGGAAGGAGTTCGCCTTTATGAGGATGTCGAAAATGTTGGTGTCCCACATCTTGTAGACCTTTGCATGACCAATTTGTCTCGTGATGGTACCGCCTTGTGAATCCTTCAAAACAAAAGAACATGACAAACACTCGGAAAAACAAATGTGGTTAGCGGAAGTGGAGAACCTATCATTCGTGTGGTATGATACCCAACAAGTGTATGCATCATGCTCATCATAAGAAAGGACAAGGGGGTATTTCATAGTATGAAGGAATATGATGCGAGAACAACCAAATATAATAGGCTCAATCTAACAAGCATGCATCAAAAGTAAAGTGTCCAAGTCTCCAAGATCAATAAGCATAGATGCAATTATTGGAGGCAAGTGATAATGAACAAGATATATCATGTGAGAGGCATGAACATATATGTCATCAACCCAAGAAAGCGAGTAAGAATGGAAGATGGGTGATGCGACAAAGCAAGCAATGATAGTAAACAGGTCATGCAAGCTAGTAGTGCGAAGATGCAACATACTAGTAGGAATTATGGCAAACATGTCATGTGTGAAAATAGCGGGCACGAATAATTCAAATGACATAGCACATGCATGAATGCAAGATATGAGGAAAGTGTCATCATTGTATTGGCAAGAAGTCCTAGGTAAATAGCAATGGAACATCATGACTCTCCCAACATAAGAATCCACAATAGCATGTGGCACATGGTAAACATGGCAATAGCAACAAGTATCTCCACCAAGCATGCAAATACACGTAGTAGTAAAATGGTGGCTCATGGGTAAATGCAAACAAGGGTCACAATTGCATGGCAAAGACATAGAAATAGGCATAACATGCAAAGTGAGCACGATATAATGGGCATAAGGTGAAAATAACCCCGGCGACTGGCAACAGGCTGCAGCTGCTACATGCGGCGAAGGAGGTCTAGACGCAACCCATGTTCATGGAAATCTTCATTGTAGCGGCTTGGAGCATCTGGAAAGAGCATAACAACAAGCACTTTAGAGGGGTCGCCCCCACGAGGAATGGATGGCGCCAGAGATGTCGAAATGATTTTTGAATGATGAAGCATCGTGTGAAGGAAGCCCTATGGCCTTTTATTGAGCTAGTGGTCGTCCCAAACGACCCTTCTGTGTAGTGCGCTGTTACAATGTGCTTGTACTCCTCTCTATACCCATGTAAATCTCCCTTGTGTAACTTTGTGTTCCCGGCATAAATATAAAAGTTAGTGAGGGGGTGCCCTCACTGTCCATTGTTCCTAAAAAAATGGTAAATAGCCCATAGCCATGTGAGAGCCAAGTAAAAGGAATGCACAAAGTCGTTGGGCAAAGATAACGATGGTATGAATAGTCCACGGGATCGCAAGTCATCGTTGCTCTCAAGAACTCGTTTCATCAACTCTTGGGATTGGGAGGTTGACATGTATACGTGAGTACCTACACAAAACAAAGAGAAAGGGAAAATTGTGTATGCATGGTATATGTACACATCATCCATTATGATGTGCACGTGCTTGTGTTGGTTAGCACCAAATATCCAATCCTCAAATAAATGAGATGCGTGATATAGAAACATGTCGTCCATCATGAGAGCTTTGTTGTTATGTATGGCATAATGGAGACTCAAATTGTCTAATGCATCGTGAGTAATATGTAGAGCATTGTTATTCATGGAATGCATATGGTGCATGGCATTATGGGAATAATGCAAAGTATGGAATCCATCAAAATCTCCTAATATGTATGAGGAAACTATGGGGGTCTCCTCATGATCATTAGTGGAAACATCACATGGAGAATATTGACAACATCCAAAACAATGCATATCCGAAGCAATGTGTTCATGGCATGGCATAGTAGATGAATTGTGCAAATCATGTAAAGGAAGTATGGCAATATCATCACATGAAAAACAAAAGCCAATGACCATCATCTCGCCATCTATGCCATAAGTGCAAATGGGATTTATTCCAATGGGACATGCATAGTTACTATGTCGAGATTGTAATGACGCAATATGGGAGATCTCACTCATATATAGCATATGACAAGTTCAATGGATTGTCAAACATGACGTGACGAATAGAATTTTTACATGATATCTTATGGAGCATAGCATCACAACTAGGCAACTCAACATGCTCATCATCATATTCATCATAAATGGGTGGCATATCTAAGCATGTAGAAGACATAGTATGTGGTGAGTCCATAAGGTGTTCATCATCATGCAAGCAATCGATGTGAAGATAGTCCACTAGTGGGACAAGTGAAGTATCATCACCTAAGATACCTTTAGAGCTTCGCTCATGTGTTGTAGGTGAGGTTGCAACATGATGGTACCATGTGGGGGTGCATCTTCTTCCACCATGACCATCGTCGTCTCCATTGGAGGTATGGACTCATCGAGGATAGGCGTGTCGTCATGTAGGAGACCTAGCACCAAAGAACAAAACATACTCGAAGTAGAGGTGAATTCGCTAGAAATCATAGTGGCCTCACATGCCGTGTCAACTACCTCACTCACTAAGTGTTGTGGCTCACTCACTTCCTCTTGGATGCTCTCACTCGTATGGTTGGTGGAGTCACTCAAATGGCTCTCAACCTCACATAGGATGTGTGGCATGCTCTCAAGTGTGAGGCTAGTTGTCAGGACCCCGATTCCAAGTCACACCGATCTAGCCTGTAACACCTCATATCACATTGCGGCCTCACACATGGTACTCCCACGGGTGTCGCCTTACCATGGCCCGGGACCGTTTGCGCCTTTTGGCTCACGTATATGACAATGTCGCTAGCATCCATATGACAGAGAACCCGGGCCGACATGGCTAGTCGTGAACCCAAAGCGGCACTAACGTATGGGGACAGGCATACATGAATCAACATCGAACGTGTCGGTCAGCAGCGTGTGAATCCGGGCTGTAGCACTGGGCTAACAGGACTCCGGGAACCCGGGCTGTAGCAGGCTAGGCAGGACTCCGGATGTCACCGCGTGACATTTCCCCGAAGGGACAGACACAGGAACAAAGTGAATCACATGCCGGCCAGTCAAGTGTTCCGGAGCAGTAGTGTTGGGCTAGCAGGACTCCGGTGAACCGGGCTGTAGCGGACTACTATGGCTCATGGAAGCACAAGACTACATTTCCCCATAAGAGAGGCTACCAAGGATAAACAACTAGGTTGTCGGATCCCACACATACCAAGCATTTCAATCATACACACAATCTGCTCGATATGTGCAAATACATCATGGCATCACAACAAGACTCTACGACTCAGAGTATTTATTCATTAGGCTCCGAAGAGCCAGATATTACAAACATGGGTCTCATGACCCAACATTCAGAGCATACAAGTCAAACACATGCGGAAGCTTAACATGTCTGAGTACAGACATCTACAAATGAAAAAGGCTGAGAAGCCTGACTATTTACTAGATCCTGCCGAGGGCACAAGATCGTAGCTGAGGTAACAAGCTAAACGTCGAAGTCCAAGCGGTACTACTAGCGAGACTGAAGTCTCTCTACAAAACATAAAATAGGCAAACGGGAGTACAAATGTACCCAGCAAGACTTACATCAGAACTAGCTACATATGCATCGGTATCAACAAAAGGGGGGTGGTGGAGTTTGACTGCAGCAAGCCAGCTTTGACTCGGTGGATATCCTGAACTACGACTGCAAGTAACTCTTTCGAGGTGGCGCACACGAGTCCACAAATTCACCATACCAATACACCACTATGGATCCGCTCCCGTCTCCCTACAAGAACGCCTTCCATAGCACTCACGCTTATCTTGCGCATTTTAGAGTATCCACTTTCACTTGTCTATGAACTGTTATAGGCAACCCAGAAGTCCTTTACCGTGGACACGGCTATTCGAATAGATCATATTAACCCTGCAGGGGTGTACTTCGTCACACACGCTCTCGCCACTTACCACCATGTACACGTCGTGTACCTCGGCAACCTTCAAGCGGAAGCCTGGCGAGGGAGTCGGCCACAGCCTACCTAAACACTCAAGTCTCTAGTCCAGGTTTATCGCCTATTCAGGTTCCATCCCCAGGGAGTCCGGCCGAGGTTTCCACATACGGCCCCAAACGATGTGTGCGGGGTTCCGAGACACCAAACGGGCGCCCGGCATGCCCGGCCACGTGCCTACCGCATCACAGCCCACCCCTTGGTCAGTGCTGTCCACGGCCTCCAGCTTACTACAAACACCAGAAACTACTTGCAACTCCTGGACAGAGGACAAGGGTGATTAAGAAGCCGAGAGGGTCCATTGGTTTCGGGCCCAATGCGTGGTAGTAACTGTATCATGGATCACAAACACATAACTCAGTTCCTGAGGACGGCTTCCATGAGACAACCCACCATGTACTCCTACATGGCCTCTCACCGCTACCTTTACCAAACCGTGTTCACACACTTAGCTCACACACAGTATGACATGTGCATCACCATTCCAATTCATCCCCGACGAATCAGACCCGACTCAACTCTAAGCAGTAGCAGGCATGACAACAAGCATGAATGAGTAGGCACACCAGGGCTCAAACAACTCCTACTCATGCTAGTGGGTTTCATCTATTTACTGTGGCAATGACAGGTCATGCAGAGGATAAGGGGTTCAACTACCGCAACAAGTAACAGTTGAATCGTTGTTGTCCTAATGAAGTAAAAGAGAGCAGGAGCGAGAGAGTGGGATTGTATCGGAATGAACAAGGGGGTTATGCTTGCCTGGCACTTCTGAAGATATTATAGTTCTTCATCGGTGTCATCGATCACGTCATCGGAGCATCGGCTACTGAGAGGGGACGGTTACCGGCAAACAGAGAAGGACACAATCAATGCAATGCGACAATATGATGCATGGTCATGACATGTCAAGAATGTTATGATTTACACTAATGCATCTAGCAACAGTTTAAATGAGGTCCATATGAACTAAGGGTTCATATGCAAACTCCATATTTAGCATTTATAATGTCATTATCATGTTTTCACCTATACAGCAGGTATAACTTAGTTTGACATGCATGAAAATGATGCAGATGGATAGATTGCATTTTTCTGATCATTTTTCATATATAAATTATTTCATTCTGAGCTACGGTTGATTTTACATGATTTTTAGAAGTTTAAACTATTTTCTGGAATTTTCTGAATAAAAATAAATCCAGAAAATGTAATACTGCGTCAGCATTGCGTCACTGTGACGTCAGCAAGTCAACAGGGGCTGGTCCGGGTCAAACCTGACAGTGGGACCCATATGTCGTCGACTCAGCTAATTAATATAGTTAATTAGCCTTAAGTTAAACCTAACCAAAATGTCAGTGGGGCCGGGGCCCACATGTCAATGACCCAGGGGGTCAAATCCCTGGTCAACCGGGGCTAAATCACCGGCGTTTAGCCGCCGGCGGCAGCAGACGCGGCGGGAGGGCTCGGAATTGCTCCTCCGGCGCCCAATCGAGCAGAGGAGGGCACGCGCGGGGAGCTGGGGCTCGCCCGCATCCAGAGCGGCATGCGGCAGCAGCGGGGACGGACGGAGCTCGCCGGAAACGAGCTCGGGGCGGCGCTGGTGTTCGGGTGTTTGTGGCTACGGGGCTACAGTGGCCGTGGCAGCGTGTTCATGGCACCTACAGCAACTACGCGAGGCGGCAAGCATGTTGGACACGACGCCCGGGCTGTTTGGTTGCCGGGGCCGCGTCGGCGGCGGGCGCCAGCGGCGGCGGGTGCGGTCGAGCTTGGTGCGGTCGCTACGGCATGCGAGGAAGAGAACGGAGAGGGGGGAAACGGCCAGCAGCTCACCACGGTCACGACGAGCGGGTCGGCGAGGTCGGGGAGGAGCTGATGAAGACGGGAGGTCGCCGGCGATCTCGGCGTCCGAACGACGGAGACGAGGCCGGGGGCGACGCTTCGGGGCGTTTGGCGGGGCGTGAATCGGTGGGGAGGAAGAGGGGGTCGAGGCGAAGCTTCGGAGCACATCTATGAGGCGAGGCAGTGGCTCTGGGCGCGGTGGTGCTCGTCGGCGGCGACGGCGCGCTCGGGTGTTCGCGGGAGAAAGAAACAGAGGGGGGGAGGAGCACAGGGAGAGTGAGAGGGGTCGGAGCGACTGCGTGGCGTCAGCAGAGAAGGCCAGGGCGTCGAGGGAGAGTGGCAAGTAGGAGGAGGCCGGCGCGTGGCCAGCGTGCGGCGAGCACGCGCTCGTCCTTCTGTCCAGGGAGGAAGACGACAGGGGGGGCTAGCTGGGCTGGGCCAGCGAGCTGGGCCGGCCACAGGTAGGTGGGCCAGGTAGGTTTCCTTTCTCTCTCTTTTTTATTTGTTTCTGTTTTCTAATATTCTGTAGTCTTTAGGGCTTTATTAAAAATACTTAGACACTTCCAAAAATCATGAAACTACTCATGATCACTGTTGGGAATATATCCTACAGTAAACATTTTAGTTTATGATTATTTGAGCATTTCAAATATTTAATAGCATTTAAATGCCCAAATGCAAATAGAGTATGATTTAATCCAGAGCCCAAATATGTCATGGAAAAATGTGCATCACCTCTGGTTACTGTTTCCAGCATTTTCCAAGAATGATGAACATTTTTTAAAGCCATTTGGATTTACTGGAAATATTTTGGTTGAACCTAGTGAATTCCTTTAATGCTAGGGTTTAGGCAATCCCCATTTCAAGTTTCTTTCAAAGTTTAAACATGATGCACACATGAAGTTAGCCTAGTGCAATGTCAGAAGCTAGGGATGTGACAACTCACCCCCACTAAACAAGAATCTCGTCCCGAGATTCAAGTCGTGAGGTAAGAAGACAGAGAGACACAAGCTAACACAATCTTCACGATCCAGATGTCTTTCCTGAGGATGTTGATTCATTGCATCCCCTTGATCTCAACGTCTTGCTTTGAGAACTACAGCCAACGTGACAACGAGTAGAAAGGGAGAATTTTTAGAACAATCAATCTTCCTGAGGTTCGAGCAACTTAGGATCATCTTAATGATCACAAGATCAACTCACGGAATGGGACATAGAAACATCTCTAGAGCTGAGAGGCAAAACATGCATCAGGAGGGACGGAAGAAACAATTTGACGAGGGTTTCAAAGTAGCAAGGAAAATTGCCATGATTCGATAACGGGGCACCTTGGGGAAGGTGACTCGTAGAATTACTACCTTAAGTGGCAAAAAGAATTACTTTTGATATAGAGATAATTGAAACTCTTTATACCAGCTTAAGGCAAATCACAGCAATCGTTTGGCGGAGTTCGAAGGAATGGCGTACTCGGACTAGAATGGATGATGTGAACTACCTTGTTGAAGACAATGCAAGGGATGATTTCCTTGCGCGTGCTTCAAGAACTTGAGCATTTCCATATTCATCAAGGTTTTACCAATATCCGTGTCGAGGATCCTGGCAACACAACATACTACCATGATGAATAGTGATGGATGATGCAGATGCAAAGGAAGATAACACCTTCTAGGATTTCACCTTAGCGAGGCCAAGGGGACGAAATCTGAACGATCGACCGAGAGACATTTGGCACTCCGCTTCTAATGTTCTCCTTGATGTGCTAGTGCAACCCATTTATTAAAATGGTTTGCTACGTAGAACATCAAGTAAAATGTCAGACTTCGGGAGCACAAGAATCCATAAGGAATAACTACGGAAGTAAATCCTACGGAATCCTTATGGGGAGGTGGCCAACTTTATCAATCAAGATACTACAATAATAGGCCTTCCGGCTGGATGTGTTGGCCACGACATCCACTTTACCGGTTATCGAGAGGGCAATATTATAATTCTTGGAGAATGTTCCAACCATCATGTCTGCCTGAGATTTAGATCTGGTTGGTGTCAGAATATTCCAGACTCGTCAAGTCTAGGAAGAAAAATGAAGGTTTGCAACACAAATCGACGAGATGACGTTGCGAGATGCTCAGGGGATGAACTACGATAGCAAGCTCCAAAACACGAGCTGGTTCTGCTACAAACACATGTGAACACGCTGTCCCAGACAAGCATGACCACATAGTAGTCTTATGATAAAACACTCCCGAGTTCAGGTGGGGAACCATCATTAATGACATCGAAGTCTCCACGCGTGGAAGTCCAAAGAATTCACCTTAGAACAAACTCCTTTATCTTGAACAAATCAATCAGTGGCTTGGTGTGCTAGGGATGCATATGGAATGAAGATGATCAGTCTATCATACCACAGGATACTTTGCACGTGCATGATTGACTTGGGATGATTCCAGAGGAAACAACATTGACTTTCTGGAATTCACGGCGGCAACTTACACCAAGTGCACATGAATTAGAGGAAGTCACTCCTTTCATCCAAACATAGGCTTCATGAACTAGCAGAAAGAAAATGCTTTCAAAAAGTTTCCAACACTAGCTTATATGTTCATTATGAATCATGGAGGAGATAAAAATGTTGCCGATGGGCTTAGCAACAATTTATCCAGGCTCCCATATAGATGGAATTCCATAATTAAGTGAACACGAAGATAGCATTGGTCAGACCAAAAGATATAATGGTGTATGCTCGAGGGATCAACCATGAGTAAGACAACATTGCGAACATCGTTGGTTCTGATTTGACTTGACGATAGCCCATACTCAAGTCAAAGTTTGGACAAGACAATAGATCCAACAACTGATCACAGGGACCAATCGATGAAGATATCATCTATCTTCAACACACGTAGATATATCCCTTGAAATGAACTAAGCTGGCAAGCTTTTATCTTCCAACTCTCCAAGTTGTTGTTTAGCTTGACCAACTAGCTCAGGGGTATCCAACACAGATTCTTAGAGAATGGGTGGTTTGGAGGTAAACCAACATCATCACGAATTCAACATAGCGGTCAGGTGACAACCTGGTGATACTTCCGAGAAGATATTCGGGAAATCACGCACCACCGATATGTTGCTAAGCTCGAGAACAATCTTGCTTTTCAGGGCAAGACGATATGACCGAATAAGCAAGGACTGACACTATCCTAACTCATTGATCAAAAAGTACACCGGGAATATGGACTAGGTAGCACAATCAACCTCAGGATGGTGATTCAATAACCAACACGCTAAGGATGAAATTATTGTCCTTTAACTACCAAGCAACAGAGTTGCTAGGAGTATAGATTTCACACATCATAGTTCACCTGTTGGCACTCCGGTTGTGACAACACGGAACCGAGGAATGAGCAATGATGGCGAGAAGTATCACTGCGCTAAGAATTCATAAGAGGTGGTGCAATTCCTACGATATTCTCGACATAAAGGGGGTAATACTCGAAGATAGAACAGAACAAAAGCTGGTTAGGCATTTTGATCTGTGGAATACAACTACTTTGGCCCAATCCCAGAGATGGACGAGGTACTAGAGTTTGTTTCTCCTAGTCATTCCGGATTAGAATGGCTTGATAGACCACAAGAATAATAGGCATCGATAACACAAATGCACAATTACTCCTGACTATCAATTGATAGACGAGGGCCAGAAAATAACTAAAGAGGGACAACCCAAAGGAACATATGTTTTTCTGAGTTGTGGATGCATGGATTAGTATGTCAAACAAATTCAACATATTTCTTCCGGATAACCCATGCAGAGGAGGAAGGACTGGCAGCGTCACAATATGAATGGAGTACTCCTCAAGAGCGCCCTGGTTGTGATCTTTTGGTTAAAAGAACTTCTGCCATGATGGTTCATGGTATTGGAAGAATGAAATACCACGGACCTCGAGGACTAATGCAAAGGTTACTAATAACCTAAAGGAACGAGCAAACACTAGCTACACGAGTTAAGTAGAGTGAATCTTGGGTTCAAGAACCCAGAAATGGAATGCCTACTAACTAAATGGCATCACGGGATGCTTTCAAGAATAGTGGCTAGAATCATCACACTAGGGATGCAAGCATTGCTAGATTACTAAGTGGTCCTCTAAGACACCTAGGGTCATAATAATAACTACAACATATATGTCAAGGCAGCAGAGTACCTCAACTCAACGATTAGTGTGGTTGATCTGGCCCAAAGGAACATCGAGAGAAGACAGAAAGGATTTGCAAATGCATCAGACTAGTTGGAACCTGGGATGACTCGGACAGCATAACGGCTGTAAATGCTCAAAAGAATTGAGACATCCTGCAAAAATAGTGGCATGACCACTCAACATCAAAATATAGACTTCCGGGATCAATGGTCAACATACGGAAGTAGTAGGAACTGAGCTGAGGCTTAAATCCATCAATCCTATGAGTCTATGGATTAGTAACACGTGATCCTGATAGAAAGATGAGAAGCCTAGTTCCTAATCCCCGTAGAATGAGAAGAGGGCGAATCAGATCAGAAGGGCATAAGGTAAAGGAGTAAAAAGAGCCCTACGTTCCCTTCCACAATCAATTCCCTTACATAACTAAAGCATTTCTAGACTCAACTTCGACCAGTTTGGCTTGGTAATCCTACAGGCAGTCAGGCTCTGATACCAACGCTGTCAGGACCCCGATTCATAGTCACACCGATCTAGCCTGTAACAACTCATATCACATTGCGGCCTCACGCACGGTACTACCACGGGTGTCGCCTTACCATGGCCCGGGACCGTTTGCGCCTTTTGGCTCACGTATATGACAATGTCGCTAGCATCCAGATGACAGAGAACCCGGGCCGACATGGCTAGTCGTGAACCCAAAGCGGCACTAACGTATGGGGACAGGCATACATGAATCAACATCGAACGTGTCGGTCAGCAGCGTGTGAATCCGGGCTGTAGCACTGGGCTAACAGGACTCCGGGAACCCGGGCTGTAGCAGGCTAGGCAGGACTCCGGATGTCACCGCGTGACATTTCCCCGAAGGGACAGACACAGGAACGAAGTGAATCACATGCCGGCCAGTCAAGTGTTCCGGAGCAGTAGTGCTGGGCTAGCAGGACTCCGGTGAACCGGGCTGTAGCGGACTACTATGGCTCATGGAAGCACAAGACTACATTTCCCCATAAGAGAGGCTACCAAGGATAAACAACTAGGTTGTCGGATCCCACACATACCAAGCATTTCAATCATACACACAATATGCTCGATATGTGCAAATACATCATGGCATCACAACAAGACTCTATGACTCAGAGTATTTATTCATTAGGCTCCGAAGAGCCAGATATTACAAACATGGGTCTCATGACCCAACATTGAGAGCATACAAGTCAAACACATGCGGAAGCTTAACATGTCTGAGTACAGACATCTACAAATGAAAAAGGCTGAGAAGCTTGACTATTTACTAGATCCTGCCGAGGGCACAAGATCGTAGCTGAGGTAACAAGCTAAACGTCGAAGTCCAAGCGGTACTACTAGCGAGACTGAAGTCTCTCTGCAAAACATAAAATAGGCAAACGTGAGTACAAATGTACCCAGCAAGACTTACATCAGAACTAGCTACATATGCATCGGTATCAACAAAAGGGGGGTGGTGGAGTTTGACTGGAGCAAGCCAGCTTTGACTCGGTGGCTATCCTGAACTACGACTGCAAGTAACTCTTTTGAGGTGGCGCACACGAGTCCACAAATTCACCATACCAGTACACCACTATGGATCCGCTCCCGTCTCCCTACGAGAAAGCCATCCATAGCACTCACGCTTATCTTGCGCATTTTAGAGTATCCACTTTCACTTGTCTATGAACTGTTATAGGCAATCCAGAAGTCCTTTACCGTGGACACGGCTATTCGAATAGATCAGATTAACCCTGCAGGGGTGTACTTCGTCACACACGCTCTCGCCACTTACCACCATGTACACGTCGTGTACCTCGGCAACCTTCAAGCGGAAGCCTGGCGAGGGAGTCGGCCACAGCCTACCTAAACACTCAAGTCTCTAGTCCAGGTTTATCGCCTATTCAGGTTCCATCCGCAGGGAGTCCGGCCGAGGTTTCCACATACGGCCCCAAACGATGTGTGCGGGGTTCCGAGACACCAAACGGGCGCCCGGCATGCCCGGCCACGTGCCTACCGCATCACAGCCCACCCCTTGGTCAGTGCTGTCCACGGCCTCCAGCTTACTACAAACACCAGAAACTACTTGCAACTCCTGGACAGAGGACAAGGGTGATTAAGAAGCCGAGAGGGTCCATTGGTTTCGGGCCCAATGCGTGGTAGTAACTGTATCATGGATCACAAACACATAACTCAGTTCCTGAGGACGGCTTCCATGAGACAACCCACCATGTACTCCTACATGGCCTCTCACCGCTACCTTTACCAAACCGTGTTCACACACTTAGCTCACACACAGTATGACATGTGCATCACCATTCCAATTCATCCCCGACGAATCAGACCCGACTCAACTCTAAGCAGTAGCAGGCATGACAACAAGCATGAATGAGTAGGCACACCAGGGCTCAAACAACTCCTACTCATGCTAGTGGGTTTCATCTATTTACTGTGGCAATGACAGGTCATGCAGAGGATAAGGGGTTCAACTATCGCAACAAGTAACATTTGAATCGTTGTTGTCCTAATGTAGTAAAAGAGAGCAGGAGCGAGAGAGTGGGATTGTATCGGAATGAAAAAGGGGGTTATGCTTGCCTGGCACTTCTGAAGATATTTATAGTTCTTCATCGGTGTCATCGATCACGTCATCGGAGCATCGGCTACTGAGAGGGGACGGTTACCGGCAAACAGAGAAGGACACAATCAATGCAATGCGACAATATGATGCATGGTCATGACATGTCAAGAATGTTATGATTTACACTAATGCATCTAGCAACAGTTTAAATGAGGTCCATATGAACTAAGGGTTCATATGCAAACTCCATATTTAGCATTTATAATGTCATTATCATGTTTTCACCTATACAGCAGGTATAACTTAGTTTGACATGCATGAAAATGATGCAGATGGATAGATTGCATTTTTCTGATCATTTTTCATATATAAATTATTTCATTCTGAGCTACGGTTGATTTTATATGATTTTTAGAAGTTTATACTATTTTCTGGAATTTTCTGAATAAAAATAAATCCAGAAAATGTAATACTGCGTCAGCATTGCGTCACTGTGACGTCATCAAGTCAACAGGGACTGGTCCGGGTCAAACCTGACAGTGGGACCCATATGTCGTCGACTCAGCTAATTAATATAGTTAATTAGCCTTAAGTTAAACCTAACCAAAATGTCAGTGGGGCCGGGGCCCACATGTCAATGACCCAGGGGGGTCAAATCCCTGGTCAACCGGGGCTAAATCACCGGCGTTTAGCCGCCGGCGGCAGCAGACGCGGCGGGAGGGCTCGGAATTGCTCCTCTGGCGCCCAATCGAGCAAAGGAGGGCACGCGCGGGGAGCTGGGGCTCGCCCACATCCAGAGCGGCATGCGGCAGCAGCGGGGACGGACGGAGCTCGCCGGAAACGAGCTCGGGGCGGCGCTGGTGTTCGGGTGTTTGTGGCTACGGGGCTGCAGTGGCCGTGGCAGCGCGTTCATGGCACCTACAGCAACTACGCGAGGCGGCAAGCATGTTGGACACGACGCCCGGGCTGTTTAGTTGCCGGGGCCGCGTCGGCGGCGGGCGCCAGCAGCGGCGGGTGCGGTCGAGCTTGGTGCGGTCGCTACGGCATGCGAGGAAGAGA